>NC_050579.1:135182733-135345233 GCF_011100635.1 Trichosurus vulpecula | reverse complement strand
GAATTTATCTGCCTCTGGCATGCTCCTCTTCATATGACACAATTATAAATGGTGTGCCAAGAACACATAGCACCAACAAAAATATTTTATAACTAGTCCCTGGTCTTTTTGTAGTTATAGAATTTCAGTATAATAAGCAAATCAGAAATGATTTTGCTGACTACTGAAGCCCATTTTTAAATCTACATTAAATTAGTTGGCTCTGAATTAATCTAGCCTCATCCTTAAAAGGTGGACTTAGCTATAGTACTTATTTTGTTACTGATGAGACTTTTCTCATAAGAACTATCTTCATAATGTGGTAGAGGCCATGGAATAGATGACTTAACACAGAGTTGAAGAAATCTAAGATAAAGATATAGCCCTCAATATAAGGGTGCACTTTTAAAGATACCCCTTTTGAATTTTATTAAAATGAAACTCCCTGGATAAACACCCTAATAAATATATGGCCCATGATTATTGCTGGAAACAAGAAGTCTTAAGAATATGGATCAGACTTATTTTGTTTGGCTGAAGAGGTAGAACTAGGAGTAATGGGTGGAAGCTAAAGAGGCAGATGTGGGTTTAGTATTGACAAAAGCTTTTTTTTTACTTAAAGATTCTTTATTAAACTTAGAAGATGATATAAGGAAAGTGAAATCAGAATTATGTCTTTAAAATGTTTGACAAGTTATCTTTTATATAAATTTTAATTTTTATATTCTGCATGTCATTTTTACATTTTATTTTTATTGTTAATTTATGAAATAAAACAAGCATTTCCATAACATAGAATTTTTAAGATGATTGCACATGAAACTGCAAATACATTATGTAAAACTTGCTATTCCTTTTAATTATATAATAAAGTTAGCATGTAACTTTTTTCCCTTTTTTTCTTCCCCCACCCTCCCCACCCTAGACACAAATATGTATATATGTAACAATTGGAATTATTCAAAAATGAAGTTGGGCCACTGGATTCCCTCTTATTAGGTCTTCAAGCAAAGGGTGGATGACCAATTATTTGTTATATTGTAAACAGAAAAGATTCTTGTTCAGGAAGGGGCATGACTAGATAGTCTCTGAGGTCCATTCTGATTCCAAGATGACATGATCTAGTGATGACATAAAGATGAATGAAGTCAGCTAAGAACTGTTTCCTAGGAAAAGTCACCGTTCTTTTCCTTGGGTTATATATTGTAGTTGTTAAGACTATAAGTCTATTAGAATGAGACCTTATCATCATGTTCCACATGATAGTTATCCAGTAGACTAGAGAACATCCTATTAAAGAAACAATCTTACGACCGTTACAAGATAAAACAGCTCATACTCAAAATAGAAGAAACATACATATATAAAAAAATTTTAAAACAGGCAAAGACACCTAAAACTTAGTCCTATAAGGACTTTGGAGAACATACAGTTCAACAAGTCCTTCATTTTACATATGAGAAAGAGAGAGCAGAAGTATATGTCTCCTTTGCCCACTATACCCCAATATTACTTTGATTTTTCTATACCATTATATTCAGTCAGGAGACTTTGTGAATTTGAATCCTGGCTATGACTTTTACTGGCTTAGTGATCATGGAAAACATTACAGTTGGAAGAGATCTAAAAGGCCATCTAACTCAGCCTGTATTTGACATCATCAATCTTCTTTACAATTTACCCAACAATTAGCCATCCAGAATCCTCTTAAAAGACTTCCAATGTTAAGAAGGAAGAAAGTTGATAAGCTTATTGGAAACTGAGTTCAAATCTAGCCTCAGACACTTACTAACTGACTCTGGGCAAATCATCTAACCTCTCAATGCCCAAGGCAACTCTCTAAGAGTATAATTTGCAGAATACGTGTACATTTGCATTAGTACTAAGGATCTGCAAGAAGAGTGCCTTTCTGTTGCTTAATGGTTGTTGCTCTTTTTATTTATAAAATAAGAATAATAACATTTCTACTATCTACTTTCTAGGATTTTTATAAGGAAAAGGTTTTATAACTTGAAGATCTACATAAATATGAATTATTATTCTTATGCACCCTATTTGCTTTGATGATAATTTTAAAATTTTGTTTTACTAATGTAGGAAAGATTGGAAAAAATCATTCAGAGTCTGAATCACAGGCTAATCATTGCAGGCTGCTAGGTACCTAGTGGTATAGAATAAACTAGATCTTTATGGGTAAGAGTTAGGCAATTTGAGCATAAGAACCCTTCTAGGGCTCCTGAAGTGCTAATGTAAATTTAACTTGCCTGGCTATGAGCCAGAGATGGGCCGCAGGCAGGGAGGAATATGAGATGTCAGAGAAGAGCCGTGGGGGATATTTTAAGGTGAATAGGAGAGACAAACACGGCAACTGGCATTGAGCCAGCCTGCCCTTACCCTCCAGTCAACTTACCTTTGCTAAAATTTTAATAGCAAGGCTGGGGATTGGACTATGAGCCAGATCCAGGTACAGCTGGCAAATGCATGAGACAAGCTACAAGTAGAAGACTGGAAGCTGCAACAGTGAGCAGAAAGGATATCATAGTAGAGCCAATCAGTGATGGGAATCACCATAAGAAGAGCTGGATCAGAGGCTACTTCCTGTAACTAGGCAAAATGATTCCCAGACTTTAGAGATGCTATGCTTTCTGTGGTGTTGGAACAAGTGGGTCATCAAAGTCCCAGCTATGTTCATCCTCTCCCATCCATACTTGGGGACTGGGCAGAATGAAGTGGCTTGAGATGGGAGATTAAAGCATGTGCTTGTATAAACTGGTGAGTGAGAGTTGACCCTCATTGATACTTCCACTTTAGTGGGGGTGGGGAGTTAAAACTTTGAATAAATATTTATCCTAAGAACAAAACTTAGGGTTTGAGTCATTGAAGAACACAATAAGGACTGGGACAAAGTATAAGGAACTTTCATAAAATAAGATGAGGTTCAAGCAATCCTCTATCAGAGGTTTCCAAAATTTATGTAATATCATTCCCCTTTTATGCAAAAACAATCATTTTTCATAAAACTGTCTCCCCAGATAAGTTTCTTAGCTATTATTTATTTTAGTGAAATGAAAAGTTTATTATAATTTTATAACAACACTCAAAAAATCTTAAACACACAATAAAAATAATATGAGGAAGAATGGCATAGTAGATAAGGAACCAGTCTCAAAGACCTTCAAGTATCACCTTTTACACATATTGACCATATGATCCTGGGGAAATCATTCAACTTTTCAGTGCGCCCAGGAAAATCTCTAACTATAAATCATCTGCACTTGTAAATGAAGTTTCTCATCAGGAGCTCCTTTTCACAGATGAAATCACAGGTCCAACAAAAAGAAATGAATGAATAAATAATTGGATGGATAAATATGTAAATGAGTAAATAAATAACTAACATCCCATATACAAATATTTGTTGGTTTAATTTTAAATGATTGATTAGCTAAAAATTCCTCATAGTTTACATATTTATAAGTCATAAATAATAATTATTGTTCCAAGATCACTAATGTTATGAGTGGGCTTTTTTATGACCCAAAGTTTCTCAGAAAATGATGTTAATGAAGATATTTCTATTTGTTAGTCTTTTCCAACCATTGAGAGCCATATTTTGACTTTATAACAGCTAAAACAGAAAACCCCATTTCACATAAACAATGTTATAAGTAGCATAATACTAAATATAGTATTTATTTTCAAATAGTATAATACTAAAATTTGTATCACTTTGCTTGGTAAAATAGGGAAGTCTTTATTCAGCCATAATCAAAATAGAATAAGATGTGCAATTTGAATGCTTATTGCAACATGCTATTTCAAATCTATGGATTGTTCTTGTTTACATGGAACAAAATCAAATGTGTCATATTTGTCCTTGAGAAAAAGTTCCTTATCCATTCATATTTTTAAATATCTAGATCCAAAATAAAATGAGAATCACCTTTGTAATATGGTCAAGAGATGAATAAGCAGGTCTTCACTTTCTTCTTTTTGCAGGGAAGGAATTTTTAATTAGAAAATATATACAAAACATTATTTAGCACATTTGTTATCCATAGCTAGAATTTTTCAATCCATAAGTGCAGTTGTTTTATCTTTCCAGATAAGAGTATAAATTTGCAATTTCCATTGATAAGAGTACTCAGTTTTTTTTAAATCTCCAAAGATACAAATATCAGACGGAGGATTTATTTTTGTTATGAATGAGTTCTCTTCATCTTCATTACTGTCGCTTAAGAGGAAAAGGGGCAAAAAATTTCACTTTAACAGTCTTCACAGTATATTGGCACAAAAAAAATCCATTATGTTTCACAATAATTTTGATTAGCCTTATGCTCTGCCCCTATAATCAATGGTCTAGACCTGTTTTGCCTCCATACCATCATAATTTTGAAAGTGCTTTCATTTCAATAGGCTTTTAAAAATATAGTTGACTGCTCTTTTAACAACAGGATAAATTGTATTACCTCCTCACTCATTTCACAAAAGAGGTGATTGTAAAGCATGTAATTTGTCCAAATTGTATAATAGGACACATTTTTAAGTAGAGTTTAGAGACCTATGTTTCATCCTGACACAACGAACTCTGCTGCTTCATTTTTAAGACAGAGTTGCAGAGTAAATGCTGATCTGCATCAGCAGAAGAATTTCTTCACTGAGTTCACTAGATTGATAAAATCACAGATTCTATCTAAAAAAATAAGCTGCCCACAGAATTTCTAAGTGAAAAAGTCTTGTTCATTAGGAGAAATAATACTACTTTTAGCTAGTAATATGAAAAAATAAATGATTAGTAGATCATATGCAAAGTAGCTCAGAGTCCAAGACAATTCTCTCATATTATATCATTTTCATTTAAAAAAAAAACTATCAACCCCCCTCCAAAAAAAACTATCAAATAAATTGAAATTTTCTCTTGTTATGGCATTCACATCTACAGCCTTTCAAAGTAAGAAATCTTCCCTGGCATACATTTCAACAACACATCATACATATGTAATTAAGTGAGCATCTTTTACTACATCTGTTGCTTCATGTTCTTGTGATATAAAATAGGAAGATTTTCATTTCTCAATTAATTAGTTACAAAGGTTTTCAGACATATGGGCAATTTTCTTCTCACTAAATGATTTGTAAATGAAAACATATGGAGCTGCTTTGCATGTGCTTTACTGATCTTTTTATCATAGTAATAGGTAGTACTCTTTCTCTTACTGAGTAAGCCTTTTTTCCTTTAGGAATTCTGTGGATAGTTATCTTTACAGGACTTGTAATTTTATCAATATAGAGAACTGCTGGTAAAGAATTTCTTCTACCAAGCAGATCATAATATACTCTGCAACAGATAGTCATTGAAAGCTAAGAAGTAAAGTGACTTGCCTAGGATTGTACAATCTACACATGTCAGAGTTGATACAAATATGTATGTAATATATTACATGCCACCAGGATTCTTTTTAGTATGTTTTTTGCTTATTAAACATCTTTCATTTTCTCTGGAAAAAATTATCATTTTGACAATGTATTCTTCATGTACACATTCAAAATGTCTTTAAAATTTCTTAAATCTTGTGCTTTCTGCTACTAAAGCATCCACACAAACCAGTTTTTCCTGTGCATAATAAAATTATTTGTGAATTGCCGTAATAAGTAGAGTCAATTTTGTTGGGGTTTTTTTTTTAGGATTTTTGGCTTTTTAATTCTGTTTTTCTGTATTTCTCCTATTTAAACTGTCTCTATTGTCTTTAATTATAAAACTTTCATATGTTCTAGTGGATTTTCCTTCAAACCATTTGTGTATTCATCCATCACAAAAGGATATTATTTCACCTTATAAAAATTAGAGACAATAAAATTGTTTTAATTAAATTTAAATTGAATTATAAAAAATTCAAATGATATGTGTAACCATTCTAGAGTTTTACTAATTTTAAAAGTTGTTTTACTAAAAATTGACATTGCAATGTACCCACCAAAATGACTGATCAAGAAATATGATTGATATTACACAATTTTTATGTTTTCACACAGAGTGACTGCCTTTAACTATGCATACTTCACGTTCAAAGGAAGTCAACAAGAACTCACCTGGGTAATGGAATAGTCAGCCAAGACATTCATTAAATGTTTGCTATATTACCAGACTGCTAAAAGCTAGGGATACAAATAAAGGCAAAAGCCCAATCCCTAACCTCAAGGAGCTTACATTCTTGTGGGGAAGACAATATGCAAACAAATATTTACATATACAAAATATAAACTAAGATGATCTCAGAGGGGAGGCAGTAGCAGTAAAGGTAGGAGAATAGAGAAAGAACTCTTGCAGAAGATGGAATTTGAGCTAGGTCAGAGAAGTCATATGTGGAGGTGAAGAGAGAAGGGATTCCAGGCAGGGGGCCAATGCAGAGCCAGGAAATAAAGTATCCCATGCAAAGAATAGTATGTAGGCCAGTGGGGCTCAACATAGGTGAGTAAAGCATGAAAAAACCAAAAAGATAAGAAGGTGCCAAGCTATGAAGGGTTTTAAATGCCAAACCAGATCAGCATCACTCTTCCCTCCAGAGTCATCTGAGTCCAGTGGCAAGACACAGGTCAGGATGACGGGCAATGACCCAGGATGCAGTGGGAAAATTTCTTCTTCTTACCTTGGGAGGCCCACATGCAGAAATGAGATGCTAGGGGCTATCAAGGCATGATGACAGAATTGTAATGAAAAGAATGTTGGATCAGGAATTAGAAGACTGGAATTTGAATCTCCTACTGCTCCTTACCTGCTTGAACTTGAGCAGATAATTTCATTTTTCTGAACCTTATTTTCCTTACCTATAAAACGACAGGGTCACCTTAAATTCTTTTACAACTCTAAATCTATGATCCCATCCTTCTGTGAGGATCATGGAAGAAAGTCTAAGAGAGTCTAAGAAACAATGGATCCTGACCTGTGGAAGTAGGTATGCTTGCATCCCGAGGATCTATCTTGTGCATTCCTCTCTTGCAGAGATCTAAGAATATTAGAGCTGAAGGGGTCCTTGGAGACTTGTCAGTCCAACCTCCACATATGAGAAACAAGGGAAATGAGATGATAACTAAGCAGCTAACCCCCAAAATGAACACTTAACCTCATCTTGAGCAACTCCACAAAAAACCAAGTAACCTTAATTAGTTCCAGTATTGATGAAAACTAATTATCAGCCATCAGTTGGGGAATGGCTAAACAAATTGTGGTATATGAAAGTAATGGAATACTATTGTGCTATAAGAAATGAGGAGCAGACAGACTTCATTATAACCTGGAATGACGTATATGAACTGATGCTGAGTGAGGGGAGCAGAACCAGGAGATCATTATACATGATTACAGACACATGGTATCTGTGATGACTAACTCTGGTAGGCTTGGCTCTTCTCGTCAACGCAAGGTTCAAAGATAGCTCCAAAAGACTCATGACGGAGAAAGCTATGCACATCCGGAGAAAGAATTATGGAGTCTGAATGCAGATTGAGGCAAACTATTTGCTGTCTTTGTTTTTCCCTTCTCTTTTGGTTTCGTTTCTTCTTTCTCATGATTCATTCCATTGGTTATAATTCTTCTTTACAATTGAACTATTATGTAAATAAGTTTAATGCGAAGGTATATGTTGAACCTATATTGGATTTCATGCCATCTTAAGGGGAAGCGGGGAGGAGAGGGAGGGAGAGAAAATTTGGAACTCAAAAACTTGTGGAACTGAGCATTGTAAACTAAAAATAAATAAATAAAAGAAAATGAAAAAAAAAATGCCAAATGAAAAATTTCAGATTTGATCCTTGTGGAAATTGAAAACTACTAGAGTTTATTAAGTGGTAGAAGACAGCTAATGTGGTCACACATATGGGTAGGTCTAGAGAGGGATATTGGCAGGATAGTGCTGAGTGGGATGGGAAGAAGAAAGCAGACAGTTAGGAAGGGGAATGCAGAGTGTATATTGGTAGCTGGGGGTTGTAAACCATTGCAATGGGGCAAGTATGAGGGAGGAATAGTATGTCATTTCTATTGCTATTTCATTAAGAATAAGTCTAGGTAGAGTATGTAGTGGGAAAGAGGTTCATAGAGGAAAGTAAATGATTAGACCACTCAAAATCCTTCCTTGAGATCCAACCTCATGATAGATAATGAGGTGTCTGTGAATTCCAAGAGGCCTACCTTATAGTAGGCAGGATCAGGTAAACTTATGGTCTAAAGAATCCAGTCAGGAGCTAGAAGGTAGCAGCTGGAGGCGTGTTTGTCTTTAATAATGGCTTCTGGAGATGGAGAAGACCCTTGGATGAAGATTGAATTCTGGACTGATACAGGGCCCACAGAACTTCCTGGAAAGACAGAGAGGGGTTGCTGGATCCTGAGCTGATATACAGCTTTTTGGAAAAATCCTGGATGGGCCTACAACGATGGTTGCAGATCACATCTGCATCAGGCTTTGACACTTACTGACTCTAATATAACCTCACTTGCACACACTGCATCTAAAAAAATCACTGCACTCTATTATCATCAGTTGAAAGGAATTTCTTGGGTTTGTCTTATTCTTGTTGACTCATCTGAACCCTGTTGCCATTTTTTAAAGTGAATGGATTTATGCAGAGGTTGTATTGGACATATCCAATAATTTTGGCCATTTCTTCATGGTAGAGGGTGAGGAGGCAATGGTCTCTCATGCTTTTGGTTACCTTTTCTCCAGAGGAAGAAAAGAAATTGATAGCATCCACAAATGAGTCAAGCTAAGAAGAAAAAGCAGCCAGATTTCTGAGAGCTTTAGATTTACCCTCAGAGTATCCTGGTGCTTGGTGGTGTGCAAGACAGATGAGGATGAGAATTTGATTGACAGTACTTAGTCCTTACTCCTAAGAAGAGTTAGGCACTCATCACAGTGTTCCTTAGCTGCTTCATGAAGATCTGCATTGTGGCTTTTGTGTAGTTCATTTTAACTTTTAGGTATTTTATATTACATACCACCAATGAAAGGCAGTACGATGAAGTGGAAAGATGGCTGAGTCAAGAAGACCAGTGTTCAGATCCTACCTCAGACACTTTTTGCATAATCCTGAGCAAGGCATTTAATAACTCCTTAAAGGTTACATTTCCTCATCTTTAAAATGAAGGAGTCCTCTATGGTCCCTAAAGTCCCCCCAGCTCTAAATCTATGATTTTTGATTCTATATCACCAATTGTATGACCTAGTGGATAAAAAGCTGGCTTCAAAGCCAGAAAGACCTGATTTCAAGTATATCCTTTGATATATCCTTTTTGATACATAACTATCAGTCATCCCACTTCCTTAGATGTCTAGTCATATGTTCATGTAGATATAGGCTTATTTACCAAGATTTTCAGAAGTAACTTTCATCTTCAATTTGTTCACCAAACAGTTAAGTGGCTTCTAAGGGGAACTGACCAGGCCCTGTACTCAGTGACAGAGTATACAGTAATGTACCTACAGAAATATTAGTCTAGTCTCTTGGAAATTCAGTAGTTGGACTTCTGCTAATGTAGACATCTGTAAGGATAACTCTAAGTACCTTTTTTTCCAGAAAGAAAACTCATATGGAAAGCTTTCCAATAAAAGAACCTGCCAGAGGGAGAAAAACATGGCCATTATTCTAAGTTGTTGTTATTGGGACTTCTGTGCAACATCTGATACTGAGAGCTGTCAAAGCACAAAGCCAAGAACTGAAAAGGCAGTAGGAGCCAACTCTACTGCAGTAAGCAATGGAGTTATTGGGGACCTTATGGCCTTTCTTTTGCCAAATGGGAAGGGACTCTGGCAGCAACAGTGTATATAAATTGTGAATAACAGGTTGAGGGGCCAAGAAATGACTTCATCAAGGGAGAGGGAGGGAGAGAGAAAGAGAATCTTGATCTCAGGGGCAATCAATTTCTGTGCTGGAGTATAAGATTTGATTATCCTTATCTAAGTTCTTATTGCTTCAAATCTTATTATCATAAAATTACCCTTCACCTTTGAGATTCCTCTGCATTTAAGTAGGCAAATCTTGCATCACTCTCATTTCCAGATATTAACACACAACATCTAATTCCCTGTCCCCTCAACATTACCCAGCCCTACAGGTAAGAACTCTCAATGGAATTATGCTCTTCAGATTACCTAAAAAGGAGAAACTAGTCTTTATTTTTTAAATAGAAGAAAACAGTTCTTTCATTTTTTACCCTGCATTTTAATTCATGATTTCACACCAAAACGGAAAACGATTAACAAGTCTTCATTCTGAGAGGCAGTAAGCTTTGGTGTGGCAAGAGCAGTGGAAGCTCTGAATTCAAGTCCTGACTTCGTGTGGCCTTGGGAAAGACACAACTTCTCCAAGACTCAGTTTCTTCACCTCCTAAGTTAGAATCATAACATGTGAGCTGCTTCCTCAAAAATTTTAAAGTGGCACAGAAAGAGGATCTACCCTGAACTCACCAAGCAGGCCAGAAAAAATTCCTGTAAGTCCAGGCCATTAGGAATAATTGCTGAACTTGACAAAGCATCTCCTTATGCTAAAAGATGGCAAGATGAACAGATCATACCCAGAGGCTACTGGGCAAATGCTTAATTGCTGTCTGGAACTGTACATCTTCAGTTAACTAAAAATACAAACAATCAATTCATATGGACAAAACTATAATCTGGGAATTATGAGATGTGGATTTTTTCCTAATGCAGAAACTGACTTCCTACAATGTGGAAGAAAAAACCTAACCTTTTAAATTATCAACTAGTACTTATCAAGCATCCATATGCAAAAGGAGTGCTAAATCCATGATGACTTACATTCAACTATGCCCAACCAGTGACCCCTCCCCAACAAAGAAATCTGTTATGAAGATCACTGAGATAACGGCAGGTAAAATGAGGTTCAGATCTTTTCCCACTGAACATCTCAGCTACTAAAGTAAAATCCTATTACCACTCCCGGATGTCTCTTTGGTTCCAGGACACATTTGTAGCCCTCAGGATTATGCAAAACTACAACTACTATGGAAAATATGTTTTCCATACTTCAGTGACACACATATGTGTGAACCAAACTCTGCATCTTACGTTAAACAGCTTTAAAAATATGCCCCATGTCAGTATTAGTGTATATGCCTTACCACCATATTGACAACTCTGAAGATTTAAATGAAGTAGAGGTATGTTGTAGAGGTTTCATGCTTGGGCAGAAGGTTAAATAGGATAATCTTTAAGGCTCCTAACAACTTGGAGATTTTACAGTTCTATGATACTCAATTTAAAAAGAAGTCCCGTAATTAGCAAGAAAGTCTAGTTAATTAAACTAAAAGCCTGGTCTTCTTGAAGAGGAAGTCATTTCTTATCCTTTTCACTTAGCTAATGACAAGTCATGATCATGGTAATGCATGGAAGGAGTGTCCCAAAACTTGGATAGCTACCTCTGTGACCGAATAACAAGCTATCTCCAAAATAATCTATTGATGAAATCATAAATCTTTTAAGCACCAAAATATTTTAGCATCACAATCTCAATTTTTCTTTGTTTAAATGTTTCAGCCATACCCCAAATTTAACATGACCAAAACTGAAAGTAATATCTTTTTGACTTCTCTATTTCTGTTAGTCACATCACTCTTTTCTTTGTCATAGAATCATATATTTAGAGCTAGAAGGGAACTTATATGTTATCTAGTCCAACAGCCTCAGTTTACAGATGAAGAAACTGAGGCTCAGAAGTGAAGTGACTTGCCCAATGTCATACAGGCAGTAAGTAGCATAGCTGGAATTTAAACCCATGTCCACTGATTCCAAACCTAGCACTCATTCTACCATACCACCGACTTTGCTAATCAGACAAACTCTAAACTTAAAGGCATCATTGACTACTCCTTTCTTTCATTGCTATTATCTAATACAGGGCTGTCCAAAACACAGGCCGTGTGCCCCCATGCGGCCTGTCTGTGTCCACCACAAGCACAGAAATTGACACAAATGCTTTAGTTAAAGCATTTGTGTCAATTTCCATGCCCGTAGTAAACACAGGCGGGCCGCATAAAATCGCACTGTGGGCCCCATGCAGCCCACGGGCCAGACCGCACTTTGGACAGACCTGATCTAATATGCTGTTCAAAGGAAGAATTGCAAACTATTGACAGCTATATGAAAGACTGCCCAAATCACCACTAATAAAAGAAATGCAAATCAAAATAACTCTGAGACATCTAGCGCATTTGCAGAGATTACAAAGATGGAAATAGTTGATGATGGAGGAGATACGGGAAGACAAACATATTGACACACCATCGGTGGGGTTGTGAACTGTTTCAACTAGTTTGGATAGCAATCTGGATTTAAATTAAGAAAGTGACTAAAGAGTCCATGGCCTTTGACTCAGATATCCCACTACTAAGCATAGAATACAATGAGGTAAAGGATAGAAAGAAAAGTCTAAAATATATATATATGTATATATATACATATATATTTGTGTGTATATATGTATAGATATGTGTGTGCCTATGTGCGCACACACACACACACATATAGTTACACTTTTCTGTAGTGATTGGAAAGAATTGGAAACACAATAGGTGTCCATGGACTGGAAGGTAACTTGACAACATGTGGAACATAGAAATAATGAAATGATACCGTACCATAAGAAATTACAAGAACAAAAAATAAGGTGCTATGAGAAGACTTTTTTGAACTGATACAAAGAGAAGCATGCCCAACCAAGAAAAGAATATGCAAAATAACTGCAACAATGTTAATGGAAAAAAATCAATAATAAACATTGAAACTGATGTGGAATTAGTAAGTTTAGCCATAGAGAAGAGCTATGAGAATGTCTTCCACACAGCAAATAGTGTCAGATACTTTTCTAAAATGAGCGTGCTGAACTGGATGACTTCTAAGGTCCTTTTTGCTACTGACATTCTACGAATCTGTACAGTAAGGATACTAGGTGTCGTGGTGCTTTAAGAATCTACTCGGCAAACATAGTTCCTGTAGAAAAGCTCTTGACTTATGAATGCTGCTTTCTCTGCTCCTCCACCTCTCTGCCTCTGCTAAATCCTTCCCTGGGTTTTATGGTCCAAGAATTTTTCAGATTGAAAGACAAACAGATCATACCCAGAGGCTACTGGGCAAATGCTTAATTGCTGTCTGGAACTGCACATCTTTAGTTAACTAAAAATACAAACATATCAAATTAGTTGATGCTCAGCTCCTGTCTCCTGGCTACCTGGAGGAGAAAGGCATTTTACTATCATATCCCCAAAGATTCATAACTAGAGGTACAAGCTCTTTGGTCATCACTTCCTTCGCCCACCTGTAAATAGTTTCCTCTTGTACCTGCTCGTTCTGTGTTAGTCAATTTGCTAAAAAATAATATTCGCTATTCAGATGTATTAGCTAACTCTATCCTTCAAGTAGAACTTTGCTCTACCTTTCCCTGAACTGGTATCTGGGCCCTCTCTTCTGCAGCAGCCACATGAACCAAAACAACCAAGATTAGACCTCCACCACCCCTTTCCCTGAACTCTCATATGGCTTGAGATTCACTTTTCTTTTCTAACCAGCACCCTACCAATCCCTAGACTTTCCTTCACTTCCTAAAAGCTGAGATAAGACATACTCTGGGCCCAGCGAAAAATTGGCAGCTTTCTCTAGCTTAATTGCTTAATCCATTCACCTCCCTTACGTTCAATTTGAGGAATCATAGGGTCACAATATTTAGACTTTAAAGAATACTTAGAGTTTATTTAGTCAAACTCTACTTTCCACAAATGAGAAAGCTAAGGCTGACAGAAATTAGATAACTTGATTGAGATCATAACGAATAAGTAACAAAGCAGTGATTTTAACCCAATTCTATTGTACAAGCTCATTCAGCATTCTAGTTGAAAGAACCCTGGATTTGAACTCAGAATCCAAGTCCCTGAACTTCAAATCCAAGGTTCTTTCCACTATAACCATTTTAAGTCAAGATTCCTCTGGGTTCCCTCCCCCAGGGAGAAACTGCCTGGAATCCTTTTCGCAAAATTGAGAAACACCCTAAACAAAACAAATAGCAGTATATCCCCTCTTTCAGTAAGGGCAGAGTAATGGTAACAAACCTTTCACTCCAATTCACACTCATCTTTGATGTTAATACTTGACTGCCCAGTTACCTGTTGGTCTCTTATTTTTACTCTGTGCTGTGTATATTTGTAACTCGTTTGTCTTTTTTAGTGCCATTGGTCTTTAGATTATGTAATCTTTGTATCACAGACTTAAGGTTCGTATGTCAATACCAAAGAAACCTGGGGGAAACTGTTCATGATACATATCCTTAAATATATTGAAACTTTTCTCTGAAGTGCCTCACAATTTTTTTCTTTGCCTAATGTTCTCTGCTGGGAATGAAGTGGGGAAGAGACAGGAAGAAATGGTCCCTCAGGTCCATTTCAAACAAATTGCTAAAGTACTTCCTTTCTATTTCCTTCTCACTAAACTTTCTTTGGGATTGGCTGTCCCAATTCTCTAGCATGACCATTCCTTCCATAAAGTTTCCAAGGCAAAGTGACAAAAACCTTTTAGAATTCTTCATTTATGCCATCTCCTCCATCAAGACAAGAGGCAAACATCTCATGAGTTCTTCTCTCTCCAGCTCTTCCTTTTTCTTCCACTACATCCTACTAAACTTTACCAGTTACCAACCAACAGCCCTTTGGCTGTTTTTGTAGTTTGCAAAGTATGGATGTTCTCTGTTTCCATAGTTCTAAATCTTTGGAAGGTGAGGGGAAGGAAAGTTAGCAAAACAAGATCCTAACTTTGTAGAAACGCGATCAATGTAGAATCAGAGAATGGAAACTCCTGAGACTAGAAATTATTTCATTCATTCAGTGGCTGGAATATAGTAGGTACTTAATGTTTCTTGTTATTGGGTGATGATACAATTCTCTGTATACTTCCTTGGACAAATAAGTGCTGGATAGATGTTTTTAATGTCAAAAAGAACTGACAACTATTTCCCACCTCCAAGTCTTTTCATGGAGGGTCTTCCATATCTTAAGTGCACTCCTTCCTTACCTCCACCTCAAATAATTCTTCTTCTGAAGCATAGTTCAAATGCCACCTCCTATAGGAAGGCTTTCCTGCTTCTTCCCATTTTTAGTTCCCTCTCCCTTTTGAAATTACTTTCTATTTTTTGCATGTGTTTGGTATTGAGTAATACCAAAGTGAAGACCTTTGCAAATTTTAGTTCCATATATAAAACCACATATACTCTTTTACAACAAAGTCTCTCTGATCCATATATCAAGAACATTAAAAATTCCTGGAAATATGTACCCAGAGACATAATCCTGTTCACTGCTCTGACCGTAAAAATTTTGCTTTAAAAAGGAGGCCCAGGACAACCATGCCTTTATTACCTTTTAATCTGCTCTCCTGATTCATCCTTCCAGGTCTTTCTCTATTCACCCTGGAAGCTCATTCCAGCCCTGACTACTCTTCACATTGGAAGTACTCTCTACCCCTATGGCTCTCCCTGTGTTTAACTGATTCCTACCAATACTTCCATTCTAATGAGGATGTGCAGGACAACCATATCTTCATTCCCCTTCAGGCTTCACTCTTAATCCATCTATATAAGACTTTCTCCATCATGCCCCTAAGCAGGGTGCCATAGTTTTTCCCCCCTACCACCTTGCCTTTTTACATCCCTTTCACATGTTGTCTTCCTCCATTAGGGTATAAGATCCTTGATGGGAGTGTTTTTTTCCTTTTTTCTTTGTATTTATATTCACAGGGCTCAACACACTGCCTGGAACATAGTAAGTATTTAATAAATGCTTGATGGCCTGAAGTGACCTCAGATCATAAACATCAGTTGGCACTGGTGAAATAAGACAGGGAGATATGTACTCACCAAATGTGTTCAGTCCTGTGATTAAGGAAATCCAACTGGGATTCTCTGTGAATGGTTCAGTCCTCCAGAAGATACTGTTAGTCTACCACATTATGTTGATTTCATTATGCTCCTAGAATATTGCATAGTCTCCTGGAAGAGGACTTTGGCCTATCCAACCACATAGGGAAGACTATGTTGATGAAGGCCTATTTCAAAGATTTCAACATACATTTGGGTGGACACTTTATTAAGCTTGTCTATCAGTATGTATGTCTGGGATAAACTGAGCATCTGGGCAACAAGTTGGACCCAGAGTTGCATATAAAAAGAGTGGACTGACTTGCTTTGAAAAAATGACAAAACTCTTTTACTGACCCAAGTTTTCTATCTCTTCAATACTAATGTTTTACCAGCATTAAAATATGGCAGTGAGACATGTAACACCACTGTTTCAATAGAACTAAAAACTAATATATCATAGAGTTCAATAGAGAAGCTCTTGTCAGATATAAGCAAATTGTAGCTTATAATCAATGAGGAACTCCCAAGAACATCATCAGAAACATAATGCATATTAAAAGGAAAAGATGGGTCAGTTGTGTGGCAAGAGGAATAGCAAATGGACATCCAGAGTGTTCTACTGGCATTCTTGAAGTGTTGGGAGAAAGAGAGAAAGATCTCCAGATTGTTGGATGGGTTACCTGTGATGGACTTTTGGGAGGACGTGAACAAGCATCTGATGGGATAGACAGGCATGGATGGGTTGTGATCTGCAGTGCAAGGGAGACCATCTAAACTGAAACAAAAAATATAGATCCATTTGAATACATGAGCATTACTAAAAGGCTAGTTAGTAATCTCAAAAAAGGAAGAGATGACATCAGAGACCCACTTGAGTAAAGTCCTATAAAAGGACCAATTAATGTTATTTTGTCTGGATCTGTGATTTCACTTGTGAGAATACTAGCCTTGAGGCAATTCCCACTAACAGTTTAGAGAGATTTGAAAATATACTTCCCTTCCTTCTTTGCAAAATTGGAGATATCTTAGGATGTCTTATAGGTATGGACAATTACATATGCTGTCAAGTTTCGCTGAACCCCTTTTCTCTCTATTTTTTTATTAATAGTTACAAGTAATGGGAGATGTGTTTTCTGAAATTAGGGAGAGGTTAATACAAAAGATAAAAATGTTTAAAAGTTAAGTAATGTATCACAGGAATCTGTTTTATGATTGCATAAGGGTGAGAGTATAGGGAAGCAGTGAGAAAGGACCAGGCTATAGTGAACAGAGGCAATAGTGAAGCACAAGCAGCTATGGTGACAGCCCAGTGGAGGCCTTGAAATACATGAGGTCATTTTGCCCCAGGCACACACATTCCCAACCATACCCTGGGTGACAACGAAGAGTCAGGCTATCTTTTAAACAATCCAATTGATGCAAAACCACCACCTCACCCCCATCGGTTAATTTTTGCAAACTCTTTGCTCAGTTTGAGTTTTAAACACATCACCCAGATGTTTATGTTCTGCACAGAAATTTGATATTTTTCATCAGGATATACAAAAAGTAAGCCTGGAAGTTTGTGGTCTAACAAGTCCTCCCACTCAAAGCCAGAGGATGGCAGCTGAACAGGCTGTGTGAAAAGAAATAAATAAGGGAGGAAGGAAAATCCCAAGATGCTTTCAGAGACAATGAAAATAGCGCCACCCTATAAAATTGAGCTATGTTATGACTCAAATCTCTTTCTGGCCACACCAAACTGGCCTGGGACCAGATCTGTGCACTCAACTCTACTTGGTGTCACACAAAAGTAAAATTGTTTATCAGAAAAAAACTACACACTGCAAACACCATAATGTTGCTGTTTTAAGGACTGTAAGATGAAGCCCTAGGCTGAACAACTTCTCATTAATGTCAAAGCAAGTTTTCTCCTAGAACTTAAGAAATCCAGAACAAGTCATTGACTGTTTTTCTTTATTTTTTCCCCTTAGTTTAGCATTCCACCCTCCACCCCACTCACCAGGTTCTATACTGTCATTCATTCATTCATTCATTCCACAAATATTTATACCCTGTGCTTGACACAGTGGGGGATAAAAAATGTTGTTCCAAATAACAAACATCTATTAAGTACCTATGTGCAAATCACTCAAAGCACAAGATAAGAAGAAATAGCCCCTACCCTCAAGGAGCTTATGTTCTAGTGTAAGATTTGGGTACATACAATATATATCCATTGAAATAAGTACAAAGCATATACAAAAAGAATCAAAGTAATTTCAAGAGGGAAACATGACTAAAAAGGGAGGAGGGGTTTCAGGAAGGACAGCATATAGGAGGTGGTGTTGGAGCAGTGCTTTGAAGGAAGCTAGTGATCCCACAGGTGGAGGTAAGGAGGTAGTACATTCCAGGCATGGAGGATGACCTATGTAAAAATGAGTAAGACTTACTACCTTCGGCTTACTAAGGATATCACTAGACTATTCTGCTCCCAAGCAGACACTATCACTGAAACAAAAAGTGAATCTTCAAGATTCTGCTCTTAGCACATTTATATAATACTTTGATCTCCCAGGATGAAAGATCCTTCACAGATCAAAGATGGTAGCCAGCCATTAGTATCCTATTGTAACTATTAGGAAGCTAAATGTCAAGTGCCTTTAAAAGAGGTCTTTTGCTTAATCTCTTTTTTCATTTTCTATTTATTACTATGACAAGCTGATGAGTTATTGAAATTGATGTGTCCTCTCAAATCCATTTCTTGGGACTTCTAATGTGTACTTTCCTCTTCTTTTCCCCACATCAGTATTTTCACTAGTTTCCTTTTTCTTATTAAGAAGGAAAGATCAGGGCAGCTAGGTGGCTCAGTGGATAGAGTCAGGAGGATCTGAGTTTAAATCTGGCCTCAGACACTTGTCACTAGCTGTGTGACCCTAGGCAAGTCACTTATCCCCAATTGCCTCCCCAAAAATAAGGAGAAAGATCTAGAAAAAGTCACTAATACCATAATGTAAGGTAGTTTAACATATATTTCTCATGATAATGGTGAAATTTTCAACCACTCTGAAAAAGGAAGAGGTAGATGGCGGGAGGGAGAAATGCTTATGAGAATCAGGGGTACTTCCAGGCCATTATTTCACACCATACTGGTAATGACTTATCCTGCCCATGATTAAGGTTGGCACCGGTGAAAATTTCTTCTGCTGCTACATTACAAAATCAGGCAAAGGATGGGTTTCACTAATTTTGAGTAGTCCAAGGCTATGTGACATAAAGTGGGCATACTAGAGCCTAAGCTCTACCATCATTTGATTTCTCTTGGCTTTATCTAACAAAACTATTCTTTGTACTTTTAATATAAGAGAGCAAGGCCTTATGATGAGAGGCTGCCTTTGTGGAAAGGGGAAGGTATTGGTCAGAAGCAACAGGAATGAGATATTTCTAAAGCACTTAACATTATGCCCGGTACATAATAGGTACTATGTAAATGTTAGCTATTATTTTTTTTAATAGCCAGAGACTTGACCATCATCACATATGTAGTAAGTTGAGTCAAGATGCAAACCCAACCTTTTTGACTCCAGTGCACTATTCACTGCACTACATTCTTTCTCTCTGGCTCAAAAACCTAACTGCTTATACCATGTGGGAGAAAAAAAACCTACTTCAAATTCAGTCAGAAAAGAGATAAAACAAAACAACACAACACAGAAAGATCCAGGAACTTGAAGGTTTCAGTGGAGGCGATGATATGAATAAGATCCCTCTCTTTTTTTCCCCTTACCTGGGCTTATTACCATTCTTTTAAATTGCTAACTCACAACAGAGAGGTTGGAAAACTCTTTCAATTTGCTACTCTTCCAAACTGAGGTTTTTCTAACAAAGTATTTGTTATAAGAAAATTCCACTATAATCCCCTCCCAAATTGAGTATCCTGTTAAATTTGTTATGATGACTCTGTCTTGTGTTGCTAAATACTTAAGGGGAAAAAAAGAAAATAGGGTTGGGGCAAGTGGGCTTGAGCGGGGAGAAGATAAACAAAAATTGATAAAAGTACCCATTGTTGATATTAGAATAGATTTTATATTCAATAGATTTTTAAAGCATTCTTTTCTTAACACAGAATTATCTACATTGGGGAGAACACACAATCCAAACCCTCAGAGTTTACCTACTTTAACTTGCATCCAAATTAAGATTCTAATCTGGGTCACTCAAGCGCGCGCACACGCACACACACGCACACACAAGAGGTCATAAGCTATCAAGATTAAGACTTGAAATGATGGGAAACTCACTATCCCTGAGACAGCTCATTCCATTTTTGGGCAACTCTAATTGTAAGGAAGTCTCTCCTTGCACTAAGTAGAAATCAGCCTCTTTTGTCATTTCCACCCATTGATCTTAGCTTTCCCTTCTGGGGCCAAGCAGTATAATCCTGGAAGCATTAAACTTTCACTGGCCTCGATGCCATTTAATTTACAAGCCCCACCTAAGCATCCCATGGACTAGAGGTATCCTGTTGGGTTCAAACTCATTCAAACTTACATTTATCTCACATATAATATTTCCGTTATATTGTTTAATAGAGCGCTAAGAACCCAACCCAATCCTATTGCTAGCCCCAGGCCTGATGATACAACTCAATATCTCTTGGGCTGTTTCCATACCCAAATCATGTAATCATGAAATATCCCTAAGCATTTTTGAGATTACCAGTACATACAATTATGTCATGGTTTGAATTTGATTCAAAGTACCTCTAGTTAGCAAAAGATAAAGGGCCAAATGCTCACCAAAAAAGTCATCTTCTATAACCTGTGCCTAAAGCCTTACCTAAAATGGACATCATGGAAATTTGGCTTTAAGGGTATCATTAAATGAAATTTATTTGAATGGAATCCAAATAAATTATGGAAATGATCATTTGAGCTTTTCTGCTTATCCTTTGTCTTTTCAGAGTTTTCTGTAAAATCATAGGTATCTACAATGGAGGGGTTTTTAAGAGGTTTAGGAGAAAGGAAAGAGTAGGGAGAAAAGAATCTAGCATGCTTATAGAGAATCATAGGATTAAAGATTTGGGGATGGGACAGACTTCATAGGACACTTAGTCTAAAGCTTTCATTTTACAAGTAAGGAAACTGAGACCCAAAGGGTTACATAGGTAACAATGTCACAGGTAAGATTTGAACCCAGATCCTTTATTCCAAATCTAGACCTCTTTTCTCTGCATCATGAGACTCTATGACACTGAAGCCATGCAGTCTATCTTTGTGATATATTCTAGTCATAATGGAAAGCTATCATTTCTTGATTTCTCTCTTCTTTTTTTCTGGCTCACCCCTTTGAACAAAGTTATTAAAATAGTATATGTCAAAAAAAGAGGAAGTTTCCTTGCCTGTAAGATGGAAAAGTTGGACTAAATAATCTCTTGAGTCCCTGTCGGCTCAAAAATCTCTGTCTCTCTGTGATTCTATCAAAGACATCAAAAGCATATGAGCCTGGAGATATAGGGAACAATGAGGATTCTCAGAAACCTCTCCCAGACTCTTATGAGTGTATTATTCTGTCTCTGAAGATCTCCAAGAAATGCAATTAACACTGTTCTTGAACACCTTTATACATAAATACTAAATAGTATATTCAGCTCTAGTTTCTGACATTGAGCACTTCTTCATTCAAAAAGAAGCAAACCACTGGGAATATCTGCTATTCTTTTTTTTTTTTTTTTAGAAATGCCAACAGAGCTTGGCCATTCAGGCTATAAACAATGATAAGCCAATTTATATGAAGGACAGAGGCTTGATAGGTTATCCTCTCATCTTGGGTTCAGATAATGAACTCTGCTCCTTAATATTCATGAGATCTTGGGCAATTCGATTTCCTTGTCTGAATTTCAGGGTTTTTTATCTGCAAAATGAGAGGTTTGGACTACACATCCTTTGAGGTTTCCTGATTTCAGTGATGTAGGCTTTAGATCTTGATGAGAAAGTCTTCACTATTTCTATTCTATAAACAATAATAAACACTAGTGAAGGAAGAACACTGGCTGTAGAGTCAGAGGACCTGGGTTCAAATCCTCCCTCTGCTCCTTATAATCCATGTGACCTAATTTAATATCAATAGGCCTTATCTGTGTCATCATTAACAGTAAAATGAGGGGTTGGGCTAGATGACCTCTGAGTTCTTATCTGATCTCTGGTCCCTAAAATGATCTATCATTTTTGTAATCACCACCACAACAATTTCCAAAATGCTTAATAGGGACAAGAGATATAAAAACTGATGAATGAATGAATGAATGAATGAATGAATCACTGAATGAATGAAAAAGCAGTTAGCAAGTGCTTAATATGTGCAAAGCATTTTGTTAAGCCCTGGAGATACGGGAGAAAGTAAGGCAGTCTCTGTTTAGTGGTAAAGTAGATGGTAATATATCTTCTTTAGTGTTATTTTCCAGTAAGAAAATCATAACCACTTCATTGAATCCACTTGACAAGTCAGGGTCTTTGGTAGTGACAACTATCTTTCTGATGTTTCAGTAGTTGTGGCTCCTGAGAAGTTGAGGTTGCAGCACCTGCAGAAGTAGTTACCAAGTCTCGCCTCCAAAAAGTTTGTTCCCCTGAATTGATGATTGATAGAGTTGGATTGGAAACTGGGATGATGGTCTAGGGAGAGGTGCAATTCTCAGGGCTCCTAGGCTTAGCTACCAATTGTTAGCATCACTTGGTAAGCATTAGAGATTGTAATGGAAGGGATGGTGGGTCCCTTCTCTGATGGGTTATATCCCTGGGTGAAGGCTGCTGGAGCCTGCCCTTAAGGAGTTTACAATCCAGTAGGTAGATAAGACAAATGCACAAATTACAATAATCCAAGTTAGCATGTAAATGTAAAGGAAATAGCCAACTGGCAAGAGGGATTCCAGAAAGGAGAGTTCATTTATAGTTTTAAAGGCCAGCAAAGACTTTGTGGGAAAAGTAGCATCTGAGCTAGACTTTGAAAGAAGGGAGACCTTTCAACCAGAGAAAATGGGATGAGAAATACATTTTGTCAGGTGTGGCCAGCATGTCAGTCAGTCAATCAACAAGCATTTACTAATTGCCTACAATGTGTCACGTACATTGCTAGGTGCTAGGGATACAAAAAGGGGGGGGGGCAAACAGAACAAACTAAAACAAAGTCCATATTTTCAAGGAACTTACATTCTAATAGGTGAGATAATATGCAAATAACTATGTACAAAAAAATGATACATATAGGATTAAATGGGGATAGTCTCCAATAGAAGGCACTAAGATTAAGAAGGACTGGGAAAGGCTTCTTGCAAAAGGCAGGAATTTAGCTATGATCTGAAGAAAAACAGGGAAGCCAACAGGTAATTTTGCATTCTTTTGCTTAACTATACTTAGGAGAGGAGGAAGGAGAGAGTTGTATGAGAGTACCGATAGCAATGCTGAAAAAAAAAGGAAGAAAAGAGTATTGGTGGAATATTTTTAAAAAACACAGGAGAAAACAGGAAGTTCAGAAGGGAACACAAACAGGGAAGTTTTGTTATAACTGCTTTAAATTTAATATACATAAAAAACTGTAGCAGAAGTTCACAATTTTATATACAATCCTCTTTTTCTATTCTTTGAATAATGAAATGTTTGTTGATAGGTTCATAATAAAAATTAAATTCATTCAATTTAATTTTTACAAGATTGGGGAGAAAAGAATAATAGAAATAACTAACATTTATATAGTTCTCACCATGTATCAGGCACTGTACCAAGCACTTTACAATTAGTGTCTTATTTGATTCGCACAACAACTCCGAGAGGTACATGTTTTATTATCCTTATTTTACAGATGAGGAAATTAAGGCAGAGGTTAAATGATTTGTCCAGGGTTACATAGCTAATAAGTGTCAAAGGCCAGATTTGAATTCAGACCTTCCTGATTCTAACCTGGCACTCTACCTACTGTGCCACCTAGCTGCCAGGTGGAATGGGAGTCAAATCCAATAGCACATTTGTCTTGTATTAAAAAAACTTTTATATACATCTTTAAAACACTTAAATCTGATGCCCATTTATATAGCCAAAATACCAAGGATTATAATCATTCAACATTTTTAAGCCCATAGATAAATGTGTAAAGCCTTTGCAGTCTTTAAAATGCCATAAATGTTGGCTATTTTTTAACATATGGAGGCAGAATGATGTCCAAAGCATGCTAGACTCAGACTCAAGAAAGACCTGCATTCAAATCCTATCTCTGACACATACTAGTTGTATGACCTTAAGCAAGTCATTTAACTTCCCTGAACTTCAGTTTCCTCATCGATAAATGGGAATAATGATACCTGAAATACCTCACAGAATTATTGTGAGGATCAAATGAAGCAATGTATTTAAAGCGCTTTGTAATCCTTAGAGTATAATCCTTAAATATAAATGTCAGCTGTTATTATAAACCAAGGAAAAAGCAAACAGAATCTACTTTCCTCCCATCCAAGCAAAAGAGCATTCCTGAAAAGAAAAATCCTTTAAAAAAAAATTCCTCACAGACACATGGAACATCTCAGAGACATGCTTTCCAAGCTTACAGCCTGAAGCACCCAAGGAAATGAGTGATCCAACTATGAAACAGACACCACCCCCACTTATTTTATTTTGTAAATGAACTTAAATGCTATTTTCCTCTTTCAGCAACAAGCTTAGCAGTTTTCAAAAGAGAAGATAGACAGTATTTTATTGTGAGCTAGTGGGACACACAGCCAATCAGAACAGAGTTTGTGCAAACTCTGTACTCTCCTTTTTATAGGAATCACAGAATCTTAGACCTGGTTGGGGCTTTGGATAAGGTGACCTAATACAACTCTTATTTTACAGGTGAGGGAACTGTGGCCCAAAGACATTAAGTGATTTCATTAAGATCATACAATGAATTAGCGATAGACTTGTAACTGGAACTCATATCTCCGGACAAGTGTTCTTTTCTGCACACCTATCTTAGAAGCAATTGTTATTCAGCTTAAGCTATACCTAAACAAGGATCATCAAAACATCATTCCCAAATAATAGCCATCTAGCATTTGCTTGGAGATCTCTAGGCAAGAGAAACTCACTACCTCCCAAGGCAACTCACACCACTCTTGGATAGTTCTAATCATTAGGAAGTTTTTACTTACAACTAGCCTAAATTTTAACTCTTTGCAACTAGTTTCTCCTAGTTTCAGGGCTCTAAGGCAAAGCAAAAAACCAATTCTATTGCCTCTTCCATATGACAACCCTTCACTGCATGTGAATTCTGTCTCTATCCCTTTATACACAAGCCTTCTCTTTTCAAACATAAATATTCTCACTCATGAGTGCTTTACCAAATTGGCGTGCTAATATGTTTGGATTTGCCCTTATACTTCCTATCATGAAAAGTGACCTAACTGACTTTCTATTAACTCACTCCTAAGACTTATAAGTTTTGTTATATCTTTATGGAATTCGTGTGCTATGTTCCCTCTAAATTTAATATAATTTCCCTCCATATAGAAAGAAAAAGAAAGCAGAACTTTTTTTGGTCTTTTTTAACCATAGATTTTTTTTTTTCCTAGCTCAAGGGTTCTCAACCAATTCATAGACTTTCTAGCATTTTATGGATAGATTTCAAGGGGTCCATAAACCTGGACTGGAAGAAAAGTACTGTTTCCATATAACTGGTCTCCTTTGCAACCCTATGTATTTTGTTTTATTCATTCACCAGTCTGCCAAAGGAATCCACAATACCAAAAAGGTTAAGCACAAAAGTCTTTTTTAGTTCACTGTCTTACACAAAGGTCCTCCTATTCTTTCCTCTCATTCTGTATCCTTAACCATAAACTATAGAATCAAAATTCTTTCTGAGTCCTAGGCAGAGTGTTACAATGGCTTGCCATTTTTAATGTAAAGATGCTCACTAGCAGTAGGACATGTGTTCTAAGTTATGGTGAGTTGTGCTGTGCTGAGTCGTTCTTAACCTGTCGTTATCCCCCTTATGATGAAGAGCATAGCTGTGAAGATGGGATGGGGCAGGAAGGGAAGGGAAGTAAACTGCTTGGTTTGGTTTTGTTAATGCTCTTCTTCACACTATGAAGATGATACTACAGATCCAGGGTCAGTAGGACTTCTATTTTTTGTTTGTTGATTATTGTTCTAGTAATAATGGTGACATAATAGTGATCTATGCACCCATAGACTTTATCTCAGTCTTCTTTTAAAATTTACAGTGGTTATTGGCCCCAGGGCAAGCCATGGCCAAGGGGGGAAAAAAATTATTTTCTTCTCTGAAAACCTAACTGGATCATACAAGGAGACATTCTTAACCTTGCCTCGTTAGTCCAAAGCTCTAAGTAACTACCAGTATCAAAATAGATCACCAGAAAGGAAAAAGAAAGTTTTAAAAGAAGAAACTGGTTGAACTGCATTTAAGACAAACTTTCTTAGATTTGACTCCCTCTAGAGTATATTGGAGGAAAAGACTTAATCCGGAGATAGCTTTGCTATTTCATTAAAAACATTTTTAATTCACTTTTCTATTTTAAAAAATCTAGCTTAAAACATTTTAAAGTTTGAGTTTCTCATGATGGTTAGGATTAAAACATCACTGTTGAGTATATGCTCTCTGGGTCCCCAACATATTCACCCATGCTAAAGGCCGTGATATCCCTAAAACTCAAATTATTTAAGTACTAGAAAGGGAAAACTAAATTCTATTTTTGTAGTATATATAAAGAACTTTGCACAGATGCCAGTATGTACTTTTAAAGTATGTCTGATGGAATGTACTTCAATGTGCAAATGCATAAGTACTATGTCAACATATATATAAATTTATGCCATGATTTTCATTGTCAGTTACCTATTGCAAAGAGAGAAAAAATTATTTTTAGATAGCACATTTTAAATTGACTTAAAATGCCCACTTGCTTCTTGTCTTATATTTAGGTTATTATTTATGTGCTGTTGCTATTTTCAAACAAGTTACATGCATCCAGTATGAGAGGTTAGAAGACTTTCCCATGGTCACACAGCAAATGTGTGGCACAGATGGTAATTGAACTCAAATCCTGCCTGTTTCAAGAGCACCCACTTCTTCCAAAATGAATAGTACAAAGGTATTTATTATGTGACAAGTCAAAGTTCATACAGCTTCACACTCCAATCGACACTTAGATTCAGGGGACATCATTTCCAAATCTCATCTTAGGAAGCAAAGGTGTCTTACTGACCAAGCTCTTTTGAGGTGATGCAGTAATCTCTTCTGCAAAATGTGGTTACCTGGCTACTTTTCAAAGTAGCCTGTTGCTTGGGGATAGGGACTTGGACGGGGGGCTCTAATTGTTCAAAAGTACCTACTGTGTTAGAGCTTTTCTCTCCTCTGTCAGTGCTAGGAGATTTTAATAATGTCTTCTTGGGGTCTTCACTACATAATTGTTAGGTCTTTTTTAAAAAAAACAGTTAGGACCCTGCTATTATATCAACAATCAGCTTAATTATTAAAGGCTATTAATCAATTGCCTTTAGAGAGGAATGGAAGAAATCCCTCCTGGTGGAGAAACTCTTACCATTTAGATCTGTTTATATAACAGTATGGGCCAAGTATGAAGTGTTTCATCTCCTGTTTGACTTTGCTGTGGGTAAAGCAAAGCAGGTTAATGGTCACTTTCCCTAGGTTTTCTGGTAAAATACAACAAGCTTTTCACAAGTTGCAAAATGCAATGACCGAACCTTATACTATTGTATTGGTTAGTTGTGTGAAAGTCTGCTAAGGTCAGTGGATCTTTTCCCATCCTGCTTGCTGCTGGTGTTTACTTGTCTTTCTGTTTATTTAAATGACACTCTGGTTTGAAATGCTGGGGGCTTCTTCTCCCTTTGAGTCACACATTCTAGTCTGGGATCCTCTGCTAAGTCACTTTTAGCACCTCATTAATTACCAACTGCAGCAAAGTCCGGCTGTTTTGCAACTTCAGTGTCTTTGCTGAGAAATAACAATCCTATGCTAGAATGCGTAAGTGGCACAATCCTTATCTGCCAAATGCCTCCATTTGACTGCATCTTTTAAAAGACTAATTACCTTAGCACTAGTCTTAGAGTTCCTGCAAATCTCAAGACAGAAAAAAAACCAAGTAATTAGGCCTCTGTAGGACCTTTACATTTAACTTTAGGTTAAGGCAATCAGGAACTATTTTCCATCTCATTTCTTCTTTGGAGAAATGGTCCCCGAGAGGATAATAATCGCTGTTGTCATATAGGAAATTATACTAGCAGTGTGGTGCTGTAGAAAGAGCCCTGGACTCGAAATCAGTAGAAACTTCTATTTCAATCACAGCCCTCACACTTAGGAGCTCAGTCACATTGGAAAGGTCTTTCAATTTCACTTTGCCTCAGTTTTTTCATCTGTAAAATGGAGATAATTAGATTGTTTTAAAAGTCTGAGTGCACAAAAGCTTTTTCAGCACCCTGCTTGCACTACTTATATCCCTATATCACAGTGTTGTCATAATAAAAGGATTTTGCACATCTTAAAGCATTATATCACTGTGAGTTATTTGAAGTCAGTGAGGAGATCTAGAAACTTTTCTGACTCTTGGTTCACTGGTCCAACTCATCTTTTTTTTTTTTTAAGGATGCCTTATGTGTTGTGGTAGGGGTTGAGGATATGATGAAACTCTTAACATTTGGGCCATGTGATTACATAAACATAATACATCCTGAACTCTTGTAGCATTCCACTGTGGGCCAGACATAGACATGTGCTTTCTCTTGTTAGTTGTCATTTTTGTGCATATGACTTATCTCCTCCAATGGAGGACATGCCCTGAGTTCTGTACCCCTAGCACATAACCTAGTGTCCTACCCTAGTAAATCTTGGTGTTTGTTGTTATTGAGAGTGTGGAAATGTTAAGTATGATGATTACAATTAGGTAATCATAATGCTGATTAACTGTTGATGATAATAATAGTTCATATTAGAACTTCTGTTTTAAGGAAGACCTCCCCCAGGCCTCCCATGTCTTCATTTCTCCTACTACATATGACCCCTATGTTCCAGCTAAACTGAACTATTCAAATTTCAGCTTACAGTATGTTTTATACTATGTATATAGAATGTTGTACAGTATGTATGTATAGTATGAATTGTATAGTATGGAATATATTAAATTTATACCCCTTATTTCTGTTGCTATCAGGGAGGCACTAATGGATAAAGGGATGACCTTGGAATCAGGAAGACCTAGTTCCAAGTCCCATCTCAAATATACTCTCTGTGTGATCAGTGGGGAAGTAACTAAATCTCTCAGCACTCTAGACTACCTGCTAAAACTCTAAGTTTCAGAAGGGCTATAGATATGTATTGCAGAAGGAGTTTTCCACACCAATAACCAATACAATCATAGATCTGCACCCCCCACCAAAAATGATCTGCTGATATTATCAATATTTATTATGCCTAATAATCATAGCTATCTCATAAAAAAATAAAGGGTCTTAAATTCTTGAATGGGGCAAAAGATGGACCATGAATTGGAGAAAGATTGAACAGAATGGTATATGGAATAGAATGGAATATTATTGTGAAGTAAGAAATGACAAATATGAGGAATTCAGAGAATCATTTTGGGGAAATTTTCATGGATTCTTACAGGTTAAATTAAGCAGAACTTGAATAATAGTATATATACAATTCCTACATAAGTATAAAGACCACTTTATTACTAAAGATCACTAAATGGCAGTTGTATGAGAGCCAGAGTTGGGGTACTGGGAAAAGTACTAAATTTGGAGTTAAAGGACCTGGGTTCCAGTCTCTGTTCTTTCACTTCCCATAACCTTGATCAAGTCACTTAACTTTAAAAACTAGTAATGGTTCCAAAGAAAAGAAACTGAAATATGCCTCCTGGTGTGTCACAGGATTGTAAGGGTAAACTATTGTATACGCTGTCAGCTGAAAATATTGTGTTGATTGTTTTCTTAACTGTTTTTCTTCATTACAAAGGAGGATTCATTTGCAGGAGTGGTGGGAGCGGGAGAAATATCCCTAAATAACATTGATGTTAAAACTCAGAGGAGGTGGGTAATGTGTTTTAGGATGGTTAATAGGAATCAAGGGGGAGAAAGTAAGATTATGTAAGTGTAGATCTAATGAAAGACTCTCCTTAACCTAGATAAAATCTCATTTGCACCCCTGCAAGTGAAAAAATTATCCAAAGGCACTGCATATCCATTAGATACCATTTTCGAGACCTCATGGTGCCTAAAGATTAGAAAAGAAATAATGTAGACTCTAAACTTTAAAAAAAGAAAGAAATGAGATGACCTGAAAATCAGAGACCCATAATCCTAGTTTCTATGCCTGAGAAATCATTAAAAATATCAAAAAATCAGTTTGCAAATACCTTTAAGCGAATGAGGTACTGAGTAACCATCAACATTGTTTCATGAAGACCAAGTCTTGTGAAACTAATCTAATCCCCTTCTTGGTCAGCAAGGCAGACCTGATAAATTAAGAGGAAACAATAGATATAATCTATCTTCATTTTAGAAAGGGTCTTGATTCTGCCCAGCACAATACCCTCCCTAATGAGATGAATAGATAAGGCTGAAATTAGCATTTCTCAATCTGAGGGTTCCAGAAAGGTAGAAAGGATCACATAGAGAAATCATTGACTCCTAAATGTTGCCACATCATTCTTCCCTCTCTTGCACCATAACACTTGTATTCAGCTTAAGGATTCTAGTTCGGTCTCTTTTTTTCCCAGAAAAGCTGTGGCTGACCCTGCTAGGCTGTCTCTCTAAATTGGCCACCATCCTAACCATAATGGTATGTGTGGTACCCAAGCCTCACTGTACTAGGCCTAGCACAAATAGACACCATAGGCTTCCCCAGACAAGGTAATGGGGTTGCAACTCAGGACAGAACTCCCTGGATCTATGGACCTCAGGAAGGGGACCCTTTCCCCCTTCTTATGCTAGTGCATGGGCCTCTTGTCTGTGTTCTTCCTTTTTTTCTGGTAAGTTTTGGGAGAGTATGAACAGCATTCGTTCTCCTAGGATTCCAGGTAAAAGGGAAAGTTAGTACATAGTACATTTCCATAGCACTTTTAAGCTTGTTTACAAAGACCTTTCTTCCCAACAATACTTTGAGGTAGGTACTTCAGGTGTTATTATTCCCATTTTTCAGATGGGGAAACTGAAGTTCTAAGGTGAAATCATTTACCCATGGTAATGCATCTAGTGTCAGAGCCTCAACTCAAAACCAGGTCTTCTGACTCTAAATCCAGGTTTCTTTTCTACTATATAACACACAATTCTCATATTCAGAGAGTACTTAGAGATTCATGCTGAAGGATTAAAGAGGAAATTCCTGTTTCTAGGCCCTATCCCTCCACCAGAAAAACTTTTTCCTCCTGGAAGACTTGTCCCTGTTATATCTTCCAACCCTCAAGTACCTGTCTGCAAAATCTTTCTGAAAACTATACCTAGATTTCCTTGATTTTCAAACACTTTTAGCAATTTACACTCATTTGAGGAAATATCTCTGGATTAGACTCAGAAGACCTGGTTTCTAGTTCAGGCTCTGATCTTTGCTATGTGTGACCCTAAAAAAATCACTTCAGCTCTCTGGGTCCCAGTTTCCTCCTTTGTAAGGTGAGGATAATCATACCTGCATGATCAACTCAGAGGCTTTTCTGAGGAAAGTTTAGAATGCCATCAAGTGCAATGCAAGTTATTATTTTATTTTACATATGTTGTTATCTCTCAGTGTGATAAAAACTGTACCCCTTCTCTGCTTATTTACTCAGTTTCTACTGAATTAACTTCAATTTGTTGAAATTTTGCTCTTCACAAGTGTTCATTCATTCAATAAAAATTTATTGAATACTTAGCAAGAACAAGGCAACTATGCTAGACCATGAGAGTAAATATAAAAATGAGTAAGAAACAATCCATGCCCTTCAGGAGCAGAGGAAATGACAAGACACAAATGTCTATAAAATGAAACAGAATGGGGCATCGCAAGGTATTAGTAAGCAAAATCACTTCACATTTTGAAGAAGAGAGAGATTGCTTTAGGTTGGCATGACCAGAGAAGACTATATGGAGGTTGAATAGAAGGTTGGAATTGTGATTGTGATTATAAAAAAGGCATTTCAGGTGTAGAAAGGGGCTTGAGCAAAGGTTCAAATGTGAGTAAGGACAGGACAAGTTCTCAGGCAGTTATTTAGAAACTTAGAGCTGTAGTGAAAAAAGAATCATGGAAGGAAAAGTAGAAATATCTCATGTAGAATTAACTAGAAATCATATAATGCACAGAGTATGCCAAAAATCTCAGTGCACTTTTAAGTTATTAAAGCCTAAAATTCCACTAAGACTCTTGGGATACTCTGCATACTACTCATCACCGGTCCAACCCTTCCTGGGACTATATTCATTATAGGCTCATCACGCTAGAGACTCATACTACACCCATTCAAGTACTCTACCTTCTTGGTGTACTGGACTACTTATCTTTCCACCAATCCCTCCCTGATATCCTTGAACTCATCCCCTTCTGCCTCCTTCAGCAGATCAACATAGCAATTATCCCCCTGTCTAGTCTTCAGTCTCTCCCTATGTACTGATCTTTCTGCTGCCTAAAATCATACCAGGTATCCCATATCCAAAAAACAAAAACAAAAAGAAACCCACAAGCTTTTAGTTGACCCTACGACCCTTCCAAGTAAGCATTTTATTTCTTCTCCCTTTCATAATAGAATGCCTAAATGCCTAGGATAAAGCTGTGTACACTCATTTCCTCCATTTCCTCTTCTCTCACTCCCTTCTCATCCTCTTGCAATAGGGCTTCTTACCAATGAGCACTCATTTGCCAACTCTGATGGGGCTTTTATCAATATTTATCCTTCTTGAGCTATTTAAATCATTTGACATTGTTGACTTCTCTTTCCTCCTAAATGCTCTCTCCTCTCAGGGTTTCCATGAAGACTGATCTCTTTTGGTTCTCCTCCTACCTGTCTGACCATTTCTCTTTAGTCTCCTTTGCTGGATCATCATCTCTATCTCATCCCCTCACTATGAGTGTGTCCAAAAGCTTTGTCTTGGTCCCTTTTCTCTGTCTACACACTATCTCCGTAAACCAACTGTTTTGTACATACCTACCAATTTCCATGTGCTCAACTATCATCTTTATGCAAATTTCCAGGTCTATATATTTCCCAGATCTTTATATGCATCCCGGGTCTCTCTTCTGAGCTCTAGTCCTACATCACTAACTCTTTGTTACACATTTCAAAACGGATATCCTATAGTCATCTCAAACTCAACATGTCCAGAAGAAAATTCATTGTTTTTTTCCCCAAAACCTACTATCTCCTGACTTTTCCTATTTCCATCAAGTGCACCACCATTCTTCTAGTCATGCAGATTTATAGCCTCAGAGTCATCCTTCACTCGTTCCCACGCATCCAATCAGTTGCCAAATCATGTTCATCCTACCTCCACAACATGTGTCACATTTGGCCCTTTCTTGTGATTTAGACCATTGCCTTAGTTCAGTTCCTCAGCACCTCTCAGCCCTGACCTGGACTATCAATCAATCAATCAATAAACTTTTATTAAGCATCTACTATGTGCCTGCACTATGTTAAGCTCTGAGGATAGAAAAAGAGACAAAAGATAGTCCTTGCCCTCAAAGAGCTCCCAGTCTAATAGAGGAGACAATATGCAAACAAATATATGCAAAATAAGCTATATATAAAAAATAAGAAATAATTTACAAAGGGAAAACTTTAGAATTAAGGCAAGTTGGGGAAGGCTTCCTGCAGAAGACGTGATTTTTAGTTGGGACTTGAAGAAAGGTAGGGAGGTCAATAGTTGGAGCAGAGGAGGGAAGGAGATCTAGGCATGGGGTAAAGCCAGAGAAAATGCTGAGGGGGCAGACAAGAGATAGCATGTCTTTTGTTTGTGGAGCCAAGAGAACAATGGATTGAAGAATACTTGTTAGGGAGTAAGGTATAAGAAGACTAAAAATGTATGAGAGAGCTAGATTGTGAAAAGCTTTGAATGCCAAATAGACCATTTTGTGTTTGATCCTGGAGGTGATAGAGAGCCACCCACTGGTGTTTTCGAATAAGTGTGGGGGGGTGGCCCGCGGAGTTGGGGGAGGGGAGGCAGTGCATGTGTGACATGATTGGACCTGAACTTTAGGAAAAATACTTTAGTGGCTGAATGGAGGAAGCATTGGAGTGGGGAGAAATGTGAGGCAGGCAGCCCCACCAGGAGATTATTTCAATAATCCAGGCTTAATGTGGTGAGGGAGGAGAGAAGAGAGTGTATTGAACAGCAAATGAAATGGACAGACCTTGACAATGGATTGGATATAGAAGGGGAGAGATAGTGAGGAATCAGGATGAGTCCTAGGTTATGAGCTTGAGGGATTGGGAGGATGATGGAAGGTAGGAGGAGGGAGAAAAGATTGAGGGGGAAAGTTATTGAGTTAAATTTTGGACTACTGAATTTAAGATGTCTGCTGAATATCCAATTCAAGATGTCTAAAAGGTACATAGAGAAGTGAGTTTTCAGGTCAGTAGAGTTTGGGACAGGATAGGTAGATATGAAATTCATCAGCATAGAAATAGCAATTAAATCTATGAGAGGTAATGAGATCACCAAGTGAAGTACTTCAATAGCTTCCTAATTCATCCTCCTGCCTCAAGTCCATCCTTCTCCAATTCATCCTCCACACAGCCACCTAAATGAGTTTCCCAAAGTACAAATTGGATTTCCCTTGCTTACTAAGGTCTAGTCATTCCCTATTGCTTTTAGGTTCAAATACAAATTCCTCTGTTTGGCATTTAAAGCCCTTCACAATGTAGCTCTAACTTACCTTTTCTAGCCTTATCATACCTTTACGCTCCTTCACATACTCAGTGGTTTGAATATGCACTGGCTGAAGTCCATTCCTGAAATTCACACTACTACTCGGCCATCCCTTAAAATCCCTTTTTCCTTCAAAGAGTAACTTGAAGGTCTTTTTGATTCTCCTATCCGCACCTCATTGCTAGAGCCTTCCCTCAAAAATCGCCTTGAATTTAATACTTGTACAAACTTTGCACAAACACATATATGCATACAGGTTATTTCCCCCCCCCAAAGAAAAAAACTTCTTAAAGTCAGAGACTGTTTCATTTTTTTTGTCTTCCCCTCCCAACCCCCACCTAGCAATGCTTAACACTTAATGGGTGCTTGATAAATGATTGAAACTCATATAACCCTTTTTAGCCTCCATACTCTCCCTTGTAACAAAAATCCACTTCCACCTTTCTCCCAGTCATGCCCCAGCAAGGTGTATCTAAAAAAATAATCTAATTAAATTAATTCACACCAAGGTGTAACTGACCAATGCTTCTTAATCCTCCTAGTGGCTTTCTTTTCTTTTGCATTTTAAAGGAGGAGCTTGTTATTCCAAATGAATCCCTTAATTGGTAAAAATTTCCTACAGTGTAACAAATGATGAATTTCAACCGGTGAGGTAGGATGGGATATCTATCTGGAAGCTGGGAACCTCTGACAAACCCATACATCATAGTATTTCTTATGTATAATCCTAGCACTAAATTTCCATTCATTGCACACAAAAAAAATCCCACTGCTAAATTCCTACAATACTAAAATTTTCATCCTATTTACAACCTTATCAACAATAGTGTTGACGCTTTATAACTCACACAAAATAATTAAAGCAAAATCACCCTATCAGCTTACTGGAACTAAATATCTTCACATCCACAAACTTTTCACAAGCATCTAAGTCTTCTTTAATCAAATTAAGTCTACTTTTCAGGTTTAAAAAAACCTCACCCTCATCATAAAACCATGAACTATAAAATCATAGAGCTGGGAAAGATGGTGGTCATACGTCTGACTGTGTCAAAAACTAAAGTAATTACTAGCTTCTAAGAGAAAAGGTGACTAGAAAGTAAGACAGACAAAGGAGTCATTTGCCTGGTGCATCCTCTCTCTGAGTCCCTTTTTTGTGTACGAGAACTCTTCCAACATTTGAATCCCCTATGTAAATCTAGTCTCTCCTGTAACAAGTACAAGAACTAATGTGGTATAAGGGAAATTGGAATCAAAGATGCCTCCAACTTCATTTCAGCTACTTTTGGTGAACTTTGAAATTTATATAGGAGAATTAAACCAGATAATAACACTCGAAGTGGCAGTCCATTTTATCACAGCTATATTTTATCTCATACAAGGGAAGGTCCTTAACTTTGGGAGAAGGACAAGATTTAAGAGGGGGTGAAAGGACTGGGATGAGAAATTCAGTTGTTGTCACTTTTACAGAGGCCACATTGACAGAAAAGAGCACCAAACTTGGTGTCAGGTGATATCTGCCTCTTACAAATACAAGACCTTGGGTGAAACATGTAACTTCTCTGGGCTTTCATTTCCTCATATGTAAAATAAAGATAATGGCACTTGGACTACCTACAAGTTGTTGCAAGGAAAGTGCTTTGTGAACTTTAAAGTGTCATATAAACACGAGCTATTAATTTTATTCTAGGCCAGTTCTCAACACTGAGGTCAGCTTTATTCAATTGCCTAAAAGGGATATGTAAAAAGTGCTATAAACTCCAATGGCCTCTAAATCACTCATCAATCCAGCAGAATGGGATGTAGCATTTACGTGAACTAGGCAAAGTTCAAAAATTGTGTTTCATGCACAAACACACAATACACTCCTTCTGTCATCTTTATATTCCTCTCTTATTGACTAATCAAGGCTTGATGACCTTATTGTAATACACCACAAAATATATACATATATGATATTGATAAGTTTTCTGATACTGAAAATATATATTTAGGTAAGGTAATGTTCTTAAATATCCCTGCCCTCCTCCTCACTGCTACCTACCTTGCATATTTCTGATCCTAGCTCTGTTCAACAAATAAATATGGTGTTGTTGTCTTTCATAAAAGACCAAAAACTCCTATCTCTGGATGGGAGCCCCTCTGGGTAAGACCCTGTATACCACCATGAAAATAAACATGTGAACTAAAGGGAGTAATTTGGGGAAACTAGACCTTTCACATTAATACATTAGCAAGATTTAGCATATCAGATTACCTAGTTAATATGTCTGAAAGCAGAGAGCCAGGTTGTAAGAGAAAGGGGCAGAGAGCAGCTATTTTTTCTTTAAGGTTAAGATCATGGTGTGCAGTCTAGGCAAAGATACCTAGTAGGGTACCATGACTGGGGGCTCAGAGCATAAATTATAGATTCAGAGTTGGAAAGTTCTTTAGAGATTATGTACTTTTTAAACTCTTATTTTTACAGATGAGGAAACTGAGACCCAAAGAGGATGAATGCCTTATCCAAAATCACAGTGACAGTCAAAATTTGAACTCAGGTCACCGACTCCAAATCTAGCACTCTTCCAATAGTACCACACTACTTCTTGATAGGGAGCTAGGTGGAGAAAGGGGATAGAATGGGAAATAGAAGCATGAAAGCTCCAGGAATGGAGTGGAGGGTAAGAGCCAAACCCAAATTTCACCCATCCAGCTTTACAATTTTACCTATAACTACTCCTGTTCCTCATAAACCACTCTGCCTTAACTTTCTACTACTCTAAATATATTTGGTTCTAACTACCCTGACACTCATAGAAAGCAGGATAAAACAACAGAGTTCCCACATAAAAGAAACCTCCCTTCAGTGTTAGAATAGTAAACTTGTTGAATCATTAACCTGCACAAAACCACACACAAGTATTGCCCATTAATATCACCCCCATATGGTCAAAACTGCATCTATGAAGAATTGAGAGGGTAGGAGGATTGGGAGGATGGGCATTGCTAGCCAACTACAGCATCACTCCCTAAGAAACAAGCAGCCATCCATGACTACTGGTCTCTACAGGGTCAACTAGGTGAAGGTAATAGGTACCTCTGCATTAGTATACAGAAAGCAAGGGAAAGAATCCCTCCTTCCCACTTTGAGAGGCTAACAATTAAAAACTATATATTTCCATAGACCACTAAATACCTTGTAGCTTTCACTTAGAAAGGGGGTATGGGAAACTGAGGAGGGATGAATTCACTTATATCATTGATAAAGTACCCCTTTGTATATATGTGACACCTATGTGATATCTATAGGCATTTAGTTGATCAATCTATAGTCATGGATGGCTGCTGACCTCCTAGGGAGTGATGATGCTACTAGAAAAAACATTCTGCTACTCTCATATGTAGCATAGGGCTAGGGAATGGATTTGTGATCTCATTAGCATAAGGCTGGGGTCAGTAAACTAAAGCCTGAGAATCAAATCTAGCTCACTAGCTATAGTTTGCCAGTACTGATAAAGGGAAATGATATAGGTGAAGGCCCTCTACCAAAGCAGGCCAATTCCTTCTCTGCAAGGTATAATCTTTAAAAATTGAATGAATTGCTCAGGCTCATACAACCACTGGGTTTCAGAAGCAGGATTGTAGAGAGAAGACCAGTAAAGAGAGTCGAAGTATGGAGACCAATTTTTTGTTGTTCATTCATTTCAGTCTTGTCTGGTTCTTCTTGATCCCATTTAGAGTTTTCTTAGCAAAGATGCTGGAGTGGTTTGCTATTTCCTTCTCCAGCTCATTTTACAGTTGAGGAAACTGAGGCAAACAGAGTTAAGTGACTTTCCCAGGGTCACATAGCTAGTAAGTGTCTAAGGCAAGATTTTAACCCACAAAGATGAATGTTCCTGACTCCAGGCCCAGCACTCTATCCACCGTCCCACCTAGCTAACCTGCATAAAGACCAATCTATTTGAGAGGTAATAAGTGCCTGAACTAATGTGATAGCCGTGTGAGTAAAGAGAATGAGTAAGATGTGACAGGAAACAGCATGATTTGGCAATGATTTTATATGTGGGGGAAGGGTAAGGAAGGATTGAGGACATTGTCAAGATTGAGAGCCCATAAGACTGGGCAGATACAGACACAAACATAGGCCAGATGAGTGACAGTTCTACTAGAGAGATGCTGCATGTGTGAGGACTCCACAAGAATGGAAAGTTTGTGTGAGGCCTGGAAGTACCAAGAACATGAGTTGCTTGTCCATATTTGTGCCTCACTAGCAGCATCTCTTAAGTTTGTGCCCACCCTTCTCACAGACATCACATATATTTATGGAAAAACATTTCCCAGATTTATAGAGGAATTGTTTTATGGCTATCGTTTTTACTATAACATTTTAGTAAATGCCTTTGCTTTGAGTTAATTGTCCCTACTGGCTATTAAAGATAAGCTCACTAGTGGGGAGTTCATAAGCTATAGTTTTAAGAAAAAGAACCCACAGAATAGATACCCTTAGAATCATATAGCCACTCTCTTGGGGGAGGGGGGGTAGGTAGTCCACAGAGAGAGTGCTTTACAAACACACATACACACACCAATGCTTTTAATGTTCTTTTATTTAGTCTATGTGGGTTACCCCTCTCCATGGACATATATTACACCCCTTTTACTTAGGAAATGATCTTCAACAATTTTCGTGGTTGAGAAAGCCATTATCTTCTGTGCAAACTGGAGAAGAGCCTCTCAGAGTCTAAGGAGACTTGTCCTCGGATAAATACAAGACATATAGTTGGTTATCCTCCAAGAGCCCAAAGTCTTTTCAGGTTGGTAGGACTTGCCAGAACATGAGGTCTGAAGCCAGCACCTTTGGAAATCCACAGCAACCCATCCATCATTCTGAAGTATTGTAGTAGGAATTGAGCATATAACATAATGTGTATAAACATGTATTTGTGTATTTATACATAAATTTTTTTGCTATTGTTGCTGTTGGTTTTCGATCCTTTTCATTCATGTTTGCTCTTTATGACCCCATTTGGGGTTTTCTTGGCAAAGCTACTAGAGTGGTTTGCCATTTCCTTCTCCAGTTCATTTTACAGATGATGAACTGAGGCAAACAGGGTTAAGTGACTTTGCCTAGGGACACAAGCTAGTATCTGAGGCCAGATATGAACAGGAAAATGAGTCTTCCTGACTTTAGACCCAGAACTCTATCCATTGTGCCACCCAGCTGCCATTTACATACATACATACATACATACATACATACATATACACATACATATATGACTTTATTCATGATAGAATGTACCTAGAAATATAATTATAACTAGTACTAGGACTTGTAGTGAGGAAGACCTGAGTTCAAATTCTGCCTTAAACAGTAGCTAGGTGACCTAGAGAAAATCACTTAACCTCTGTCTGCCTCAGTTTCTTCATCTGTAAAATAATCATAGCACCTATGCCCCAGTGTTTTGATGATGATGATAACAACATTTATAATGCTCTTACTTTGTGCGAGGTACCATGCTAAATAGTTTGTAGTTATCTCATTACATACTCAAATGAGATAATATTTATGGCATTTTGCAAACAAAGTGCTATATAAATGCTAGCTAGCTGTTATTAGAGTTAGAAGACCTTGATTCAAATTCTGCCGCTATCACTAACCACCTTAGGCAAGTCGCTTTGCTTATCTGACCCTCAGGTTCTTAATATACAAAATGAGGGGACTGGACTAGAGGACTTCTAGGGCCCATTCTAGCTCTATTATACCTTCCTACTTTCATTCGGTAGCAAGCAGCTAGGTGTCTAGCTAAGTGGATAGAGTTCTTGGCCTAGAGCAGGGGTGGGGAACCTTCAGCCTAGAGGCCACATGTGGTCCTCTAGGTCCTTAAGTGCAGCCCTTTGACTGAATCCAAACTACACTCAACAAATCCCATTAATAAAAGGATTTGTTCTGTAAAACTTGGACTCAGTCAAAAGGCTGTACCCGAGGACCTAGAAGGCCACATGTGGCCTTGAAGCAGCAGGTTCCTTACCCCTGAAGAGTCAGGAACACTCCTCTTCCTGAGTTCAAATCTGGCTTCAGATACTTCCTAGCTGTGTGATCCTGAGCAAGTCACTTAACCCTGTTTTCCTTAGTTTCCACATCTGTAAAATGAGCCATAGAGGAAAATGGCAAACCAGTCCAGTATCTTTGCCAAGAAAATCTTAAATGGGGTCACAAAAAGTCATACAGGACTGAGCAACAATTTTCATACTTTTCCTTAACATGGAGGTAGCCTAGGTTCTACAAGGCTATGCTAGGGGAGTACAAACTCTAACAGGTTCTTCAAAGCTCATACAGATCTGGTAACAAACTCTGAAGTCTCTGATATGAGGACCAGCCTATGTAAATGTAGACAGCACCAGAAAGTTGGCCACCAAGTGATTAATTTTTTTCAGCCATAGTGACTCATGAAACCATCTAATAAGATCAAAGACTTAGAGTTGGAAGAGACAGAGGGCATCAAGTCCAGCCCTTTCATATTACAGAAAAGATAACTGAGGTCAAGGGAAATTAGATGACATGCATAAGATCAAACAGGTGGCAAGTGGCAAAATCAAGATCTGAACTCTGGTTTCCTGACTCCAGTTGGGTCGAGTTCTCTTTCTCCTATTAGAGGAAGATATGTTCATCAGGACAGGGGAGGCAGGGAATAAGTAGAGGCTAGAGAGAATGATACGCTGGAAAGAAGACTAAATGCATAGCTTAAAAAAAGATTTTCCCTATAACTGAGACATTTCCAGCTTGGGTGGACTCTCCCAAGTTTATACTTCCTTGACATATGCTTTAAGAAGTCAGAATCATATCGATGCTATAGTGAGGAAATCAAAGTAGGAAGTTAGTGACTAGAGAAATGAAATTATTTGACTGAGGTCATACAGCTACTAAGTGAGAAACACAAGAGTTTCCTTGATTACCTAGTCCTATGCTCTTTCTACCATGCTTCCTCTCTTTGGACATTCTTAAAGCAAATATTAAGAAAATGTTCAGTGTACTGAAGGATATGCAAAGTCTCTTTTATATGAAACTTGCTGAGAGTTTTTATGTAAAGGGAGCAAGTTCCCTTCACAAACTGTCCAATACCAGGATCATAGGTTTTAATCTTAAAGAACTTCAGAGGCCATCCTCCCATGAAGTATGGAACCTAAGTGTTAGGTATTGGATTTTCTTAAAGTGAGGCATATTGGGCTATGCCTGCTATAATTTTATGTGTCTTATTATTTGTTTATGAGGAAATAAAAATCTTAATGAAGATTAATATCCCACATAATCTATTTTTCCAAAGCTATGTACTTTTTAAAAAATAGCAATGATAATTTTCCCTCCAAGAACATTGTTTGTACTTGATGCACTGGTTTCATTGTCACTTTTCAGTTACAAAATATTGTTGTCTGCTCTTTTTTTATTTTTTAGGATATAATTCTAGCTGCATCTACCCCTACACTAGTATTCTATTTAACGGATTCACCCAGATGCCTCCAAATCTACTAACTCCTACTATGCCCCTGCAGGCATTGGGAAACAAGAAAAAGAGCTCAGCTTTTTCAGGCAATGCATGTTAGCTCTGTGGTATAATAACTGATGTCAGCCTGAACCTTGCCAACAATCTCACATCAAAACTAGTTACATCCCCTTCCAAACTATTGGGCTCAAACTTTTTCAAGAGCAAACCCACCCAACCCCTCCCCCCCTTCCACATATTTGCAGTATGGATTCAACAATATGACAGTCATTTTCTTTTTTTACAATGTCACTGTTGCAAAGGACAAAAATAGCTTGTTACTGCCTGGGATGGGCGGGGGGGGGGGGGGGTGTGGAGAGAAAAGAGAAAAGGACTGAAGGAGACTGAGATAACAGACTATGTATATGATGGTCCCTACTTCTCCATCTATTTACCATCTGCCACTTCTATAAAACAACTCTAGGGGATATAGTGATTTCTAATGAAAAATGAACACAAATTATACTTTTGAAGGCTTACACTAAACATACTTCAACTTGGATTGCAGAGTTAGCTGCAGCCTCTAATGTTTATATGAGCATTGCATCCTACAGAAATAATTTGCATTATGCTGCACAAAGTGCACCAAGTAATGTTTCCACATGCTGTATAGACAGATGAGGAAGTGTAAGGCTCAGCCACGCAAGTAAACACAGTCAGTAGTAGTATGGCACCATTGATCATGAAAAAAGACTACTCTAAAGTACATCGTCAAGAAAGAAAGAATATACCACAGTTTATTTAATATTTTCCTGATGTTTCCTCTAAATAGCATTTATTTCCTACCCTAGTCCTAGAATTCCCTCCCCTAAACTGCTTCAGTAGCTACAGCTCTTCCCCTGCCCAACCCCATCCCCTCTCTCCTTTATTTGTTTACTTTGCCATTCTGGCTCACATTGAAACCTACGTGTGTCTGCACAACAAATATGGAGAAGTAAATGTCTTTGTCCTCATTTGGATCTCTAAAGTTGTTCATTGAATTGCTTTTTTATGTCCCTCTTGCAATCTCATCCCATCCGGCTCAAGTATCCTGGATTAGAAAAGCTCTCCCTAGAGTCCTTTTCAAAGGGAGCCTCCCACAGTCCTTTAAATCTCCTGAGTTTTATGGTACAGATATTCAAGATCAGATCTGTTAAAGAAGAGGGGCAGATTGAGAAAATCAGGCACAGAAAGGTAGATTGGCTCCTTGATTCGATAACCCATCTGAAATCAGCTGTTGTTTGTTACTATTCCTGTTCCAAAACTCATGTACTCATGGATGTACAAATGGCCAATTTTCAAAGATTTTTTCAACATGGTGCTTTGCTATCATTTCGTTGTAAAGGGAAAAATATTCCCATTGTGAGAAGATAAATTTTGCCAAAAAACAGGAATGGGAATTCTTAGAAATCCCCCCCAAAAAATAAAACTTATTATGACCCTTTTGGTAAGAGTTCCTCAAATAGCTAAGTAAAAGCAAATATGATTCCTACTTTAGCTGATAAGACTGTACCAGGTATATGCAATCATAAATAACATGCTGTTAAATAAACAGCAGAGAACTACTCTTCTCTCACGTTCTATCTTTTGTCAGCTTGACAAGAATTCATATTCCACGTGTGCTCCCAGTTACACCCTAGCCATTTTGGAGTGTCTTCACTTCGGGCTTTGGGGACATTACTAAAACATAGCTAGTCCATTAAATGGACTCCTGAGACTCGTGCTAATTTCTAGCATTGCAAGCTTGCAAAATGGAGTAGATGGGGAGGTGTCATTTCTTCTTCTCTGCTTTACCACTGGCCTTTTTTGAAGCAAACGTAATAAAACCTAAGAACAGGAAAGATTAGGCATAAAGGGAGGAGAGAAAAAGCATGAACCTTACATTGCTTTCCTGGGAAATTCTGGCTCTGACATGTCTTCTAAACCTAAATAATTTGGACAATCTCCAAAAAAGCATGGTCCCATTGAAATAGATTGGAATCTGCTAGAATGGTAAAGAAACAGTCCAACAGATATTCCTCTACTTTAATTACAAAGCACAGATAAAATTATAAGATTCTATAAATTATTTTAAGGAAGCTTTAAGGTTCTTGACCTGCACCTCCAGACCTCATCAATTAACTTGGAAAGCTAACAGATTTGTGCTTCTGAGAAAAGAAGTGGGAAGATCAGCCAGGACTAAACTACATAGGCACATCTTACAATATTAGATGTGCAAGTCCTCCATTCCCCTCACCCAGCCAAGGGTGAGGAAACCTTATTCTCAGTCGCTGCAGGACTCCTCAATCCCTCTTTCCTTCCCCACCCCCATCTCCTCCCGTAGACTTTCCTGAGTGACAAGAGGAAAAGATTTGAGGTCTCCACATACTGAGAACAGCTTTCCAAACTTTCATCTCCGCTCACGCACGGGCAAAAATCCTCCCTAAAGAATCTCTGAATAGTAGTTGAGGGCAGGGAAGACAAGCAGACAAACCAGCAAGCAGACTAGTAGACAGAGACAGAAAGACAGAAAGAATGAGCCAGAGACAAAGAGACGGCGATAGAGATAGAGACAGAAAGGGACAGGGACAGCGACCGAGATTCGAAGGTTGTGGAGGGAATTGCTTGGGGTGGGAATGGGAGGGTAAGAGAAATGTCAGAATGGAAAAGAGCTAAGTTAGGGGTTCTCTTTTGGGGGGCACGTGGCATGATAGTAATTCCAAGTGGAGTGTCTTAAGCACACACACTCATCTGTGTCCTTTGCTCCCCCCACCTCCCCACCCCTGCCTCTTTTCTAATAATTCTAGGCAGAGCAGGCAAGTCACCTCAGGAGGACCTGCCTTACGTCCTTTTGTAGTCTTCTACTTCGGTGAGGGAGGGGATGAGAGAAGAGGAGAAGGGAAGAGGGGAGAACATGGCAGGAGAGAGAGAGAGAGAGAGAGAGAGAGAGAAAGAGAGAGAGAGAGAGAGAGAGAGAGAGAGAGAGAGAGAGAGAGAGAGAGAGAGAGAGAGAGAGAAGGGAGAGGAGAGAGAGAAGCAGGAAGAGAGAAGAGAAGAAGAGAGACCGCAAGCAGAAAGAACCCTGGCCTCAGAGATGACTTCCCAGAGAGAAGTTATTAAGGGCTGAGCTCCCCTTCACAGCTCCGCGGCTGCCCTGGGCATTAGGCGGGGGCGGAGTGGCTTGGGCGTGGGTTAAGTGTGGAAAGGAGCCCAACTCCAGGCTGATGCGATGAGAGGATGAGATGAGATGCGTTATCTCACTCTAACGTAGGAGTCTCTGTCAGCTGCGGCCAGTAACCCAGGCGGTCTTGGCCCCCAGATTCGTCCACCTCTCACCCCACTGGCTGAGGCTGCCCTCCAGCTGGGGTGGGACTTTGCTTCGCATCCACTCCCCACCCTCTCCTTTGAATTTAAACTGTTATTTAATTTGCAGCGCGTCTCAGTCAATCCAGGGATGCTCCGCCGGAGCCCGGAGCCCCAGAGCCCCAAAGGCGCCTCTTCCCTTCCTTCTGCCAAGTAACATCGCCTGTACTTTTCCAGATCCCTCTTTCCCTCTTGAAATTGAAAGTTCTTGAGGTCGCTCAGGGTTGTTGCTCCAGCAGTTTCCTTCCCCGCCCCCCCTAGCTCCCCCCCTCCCCCCTCCACTCCCCCCTCCCCTATGGGGTACTCCCGGGAGCCCTGCAGAAGACTGGTGCGGCTCCTGCATGCGAGCAGCAGTAGGAGCTCCAGATTCGCACGCCAAGAGCGCCCTATGGCAACTAGGGCTGTGACCGAGGTGCTGAAGGCAAGCGCTCCCTCCAGCAGCAGCAGCAGCAGCAGCAGCAGCCACCGCGGCAGACAGAGCAGCTTCAGCAGCCGTGGCTACAGAGCTTGAAGCGCCGCCGCAGCCGCCGAAGCCGCCGCCTCGTCCTGCCCCCAGCCCTCAGCCCCCAGCCCTCAGCCCTCGGGATCGCCGCCTCCTCGCAACATGCTACCTGCAGCAGCCTCGGCGTGGCGGCTCGCCTCTTCTGGACCCCTCTCCCGCCTCGATGACAGCTCTCCTCTAAGATCCGCTGGATTTAATTGCTCGGACAATTTGAAAGTGCAATAATTGATTTGTCCCCTTCCCACTCACTTCGCTTCATTTTCATCTCCCTTCTCCTCCTCCTCATCGCTACTGTCGGATCTGAGCCGAGAAGTTGCTCAGCGGTTTTGGTTATATGCGTGCTTATCTATATATCTATATCTATATTTAATAACCACCAACAAAATTAACAACCAAAAAGACAAGGGGGAAAGGGAAGAGACACCATTACCGGGTTACTATGCACTTGCGACTGATTTCTTGGTTTTTTATCATTTTGAACTTTATGGAATACATCGGCAGCCAAAACGCCTCCAGGGGAAGGCGACAGCGAAGAAGTAAGTGTGGCTTTTTTGTATGTATGTACGTGTGCTGAGCCTGGCTGTTCACCTGTCCGACTGCTATGAAGTGTCTCTTTTCACCCGCACCCCACCCTCAACCGCCCCCGCCCCCGCCCACTCCACCCAGGCTTGAAGAGGTAACTGTGTTTTATTGAGTGTATGACTACTACGCGTTTTCCCCTTCCTCTCCCCTTCCCGTCCCTTCCCTTCGGTGGGATTCGCTCAGACCCCAGAGATAACGGAGCTGGGGGAGAGACAGGTTCCTACTGTGGGGTTTTTTTTTTCCCCGCCTCCATCTTAAAATTCACTTCCCCGGCAAGTTTCACCTCCTCATAAAACTCGCCATTCTTTAAAGCTGGGGATCCTACACATTTGTTCGCCCCCTCTTGGACAGAGGGTCTTTGGCCTTTCTCTGAGAGAATCATTTTTATTGGATCCTTCAACAGCAGGCAACTTGGTCCCTCTTGCCGCTCTCCTAGACTGGTGAGTAAAATATCTTAGAGCCCCCTGAAATGCCTCTCTCTCCAGTATCCCGATTCCCCTTGAACTTCATCTTGTCCTGATCATTTACAACTAATACCGCCTATTGCTGCCTTGCGAGGATGCTAGAATGCAGCAGGGCCAAAAATAAAAGGTTGTGGGCAATGAAGTTCTTTGCCTTCGGTTAATCGTGAGGATGGAAGCACTTCCCGCCGCCCTCTGAATGGTAGCTAGAAGTGAGGAAAATCCGAGGAGAAAGGTCATTGAAAGTATTGGTAACGCAGTTTCCACTAAATCCAAGCGTCCTTCTGGGTGAAAAGAAACCTTAAGAACAGGCTTGGGACAGTCCAGTGGGGTTTGGAGTAAACACATAGGCACCTTCTTACTCAGAGCTATTCCTTCAAACCATTGTCTCTATTATCTCTGACCCAGTCTTCCTTAGTTGTCTCCAGCCCAGCCAGGAAAAGGACAACTGACAGACGATTTTTAACCCAGAAGCAATCCCGACACCTTTTCTCCACCTCTTATTCTGCTCCTACTCCTTTTGTCTTTAAAGACTCCCTAGGCTGGCCACTTTGCTGGGAAGTCCCGGCCCTGGATTGTTTAAATCCCCATCTCCGCGGAGGTTCCAACACTGAGAGCCAAGCTCACTGTGACCAGGACCATTCCATGAGTCAGTCTGTCCTGGGTCTGAAAGGTGACGCCTTCCCAGAGTCAGAAAGAAGATGAGAGAGAACGGTCAAGGCTTCTCTTGATTCCTCCCCCTCGCCCCCCCCCCCCACCAGATTAATAGCATTTCTGCAAATGGTCCATAGTCTCAGACCTTCAGTACTTCTTTCCTTTGACTAGGAGTTGGAAGGAAGGAAGAGAGGAGAAAGAAGAGAGAAGAGAGAAAAAAGAAACCTGCGATTTTCAGCCGTAGTTTAGGAAGATGGGACCTTTTGTCCCAGAACCCAAAATTTAGCACTTCCCCCCAACTTCCCCATGCTCATTGAATCTATTTTCCCCGGAGGGTAGAGCCAATAAGAAGTAGTTACCAACTTCTCCTCCTCCTCATCCCCCTCCTCCTCCTTTCCCTGAATTCCTGTCTCCCTTCAGGAACAGTTCTCCTCCAGTCCTCTCGCTCAGAGAAGCTCTAAGAGAAGGCTGGGGGATGTCAACGTGGAAGAGAAAATACTGACTTGTTTTTTAGTTTGGATTTGGAAATCGCTTCATGGACCGATGTTTGTCTCTGCACCTTCCCAAGTGCCTAACGGTCCCCCTGAAAGCTCCCTTTGTATCGTTTGCCTCGGGCACACAAGGTTTGATTCACCTCAAAATTGCCTTTTAAGAAACATAGCTCAGCAAGAACGCCAGAGGCTTGGGCCCTGCCTTCTAGGCTCTAGGCTCACTTAGCAGGGGGCAGGAGGGACTAAGTTAAACATGTCAGGGCATCCGATTTATTATCCTTGGCCACTGAATGGTTTGTATTCTTCATAGCTTCCCACCCACTCCTTTTAACCCCTGGCCCGGCGGCAGACGAACAGGAGAGGCGGCGGCTCAGGGCTCCAGCAGTGCCCTCTCACCGCTGTCAATCACCACCCTCCCTTCCCCCAAAGAAAGCAAGCAAAGTCGAGTTTAGTCTGAGCTTGATAAAGAAAGGAAAGCGGGGACAGGGCTACTTGTGCTTCCATCAAACACCCACCACCACCCAATCAATTCAATCTCACCCACTGAAAGTAGGCACAAGTTAACTTTGAGTAGGTAACTTTCATCCTGAACTACTAGCTCCAATCTCAGAAGAGGATTCTTGGAGGGGACCAGCCAGTAGACTTGTCACACATGTCAGCTTCAACCCACTGACTTAGAAAACTGGAGAGAGTCCGTGGGAACAACACGACGTCCACACCGGCTTCAGAAACTGGGTGGAGGCTACCGCTCTATCACTCCTCCATGCATTACAAACCGCTATTGCTTTTCCACAAAGTAGTTTCACCTGTTTAGTGCTAGCATCTTCCGCTTAAGGTACTATTCAGGGTCTGTTGAGCACGCCATGCGAGAGTAGAAAAGACGAATTTTTGATGCATAACGTGGTCTTTGGGAAGTGGGGAGGGCGGGTGGGAAAGACAGAGGGAAAAACTCGCTTAGAAAACTCTCATGCTCTGCTGCTTCCCATTCTCTCTCCGCACCTTATTCTGCTTTTGCGGTAACTGTTTGCTGGGCTCCAATACTGTGGAAGGTGCGACCCCTTGTGTTCTTTGAGGAGACAGACAAGATGTTGCATGCAGGTGCAGTACAGAACTCTGGAGGATGAGCAATGAAAGCGTGAGAGATGAAAAGGAAGAAATATTTGGGAAAGAAAGCAACTCAAGGCCAACCCCTGTATACAAATTTACCTGGCGACATCTTAACGACAGGCAGATTGTTTGGAAACAAATTGATTTCTGCCTTTCCCCTAGTTAGGGTCTTGGAAAAGATTTGCCCATTTAAAAAAAATAGGCCCTGAGGAAATGGACAAAGAAAAGATACAGGTTGACCAGACAGTCCTCCTAAAGACAGCCAGGGTGTAACATTCAGCCCTGTTTTCTCCAGCTTAGAGATAAACAGTTACTCTTTCGATAAGATTGTTAGCAAGAAAAATGAAGGAGTAAGGATAATTGCTCTTTTTATCTAATTTATCTTTTTATCTATCTTCTAATTGTCTAGTAAGTGTTTTTCCAGTCTACACACTCACAGAATGTCTTCTAAATATTAAATATTTCCAAGTAACTTTAACAAGGGTTATAATCAAAAATGTCAGACCTAGTCAAGGTGAGCACTATTGGAAAACACCTATCTTACTCCCCAACCCCACCTAATGCAAAAGAGTAACCTGATTTCCTCCTGTGAAAATACTAACGTTTTAACAAGATCTAAGCAGTTTTGTAAAAGAGCAATGAGCTATAGGTGAATAAGTATATAGTTTCTGCTTTTCATCTGTTTGGATTGACACACCAGAAAGAAATGACACCACCTGAATTTAAGTAAAAATTTATAAAAAAAATTTTAACTCTAAAAAAAGTAATAAGCATAGTGGTCTTTACCATCATGATTCAGATAGCATTTTAAGATCTCGGCATGTTTCAAGGTGGTATAGAAAAAAACCTGATTACTTGAGGGTCAGTTATCTAGATTCCAGATAAACAGAAATTTTCCATACACCATAAAAACCCAATTACTCTATGTAGACATTAAATAGAACATAATCGTTTTAACGTTTCTCTCTTATCCAACACAATTCTTAAAATGAAAAGCATATTTAGAAAAGAAAATCTGAATAGAAAGCCAATTTAATTTAATACTGGGAAAATAATTTCGACTAATCATTGAATGAACTGTTTCTATATGCCTAACACACTTCTTGGTAACTGGGTTGCGAAAAGGTTGTTCTAACAATCCACATGAATCATAAATTAATCCACCATGTACTTTTGTTCATGTTGATTTTCTTTTTCTGAAATCAGAGTTTGAATGTTGTTTGATAATATTGTTTGATGTTACTCAATGTTTCTACCTTCAATCATTCACTGGGGAGGGAATTGGGATTACTGACAGAGACAAGTGCAAAATGTTCTGGGAAAAGTACAGTCTGGTACATATAATAATAATTGCACAATAATTCTGTAAATCAAACCCACAAAACCAAATTTATATGTAGTAGTAGACATAAAAACAAAAGACGAAAGAAATTTAATTCTTTGAGTCTTAATCATCATTCCAATATTGGGATCATTTCTGAGTTATCCCTTTATTCCATCTTTTTCATCTTTTGTTTATTATTTCAATATAAACATCCTACTGAAAATATCAGAAATGGTGATGTGTTGCCATTTTAGTCCTAAGTTACTGTAAGTAAACCAATGGGGAATATAGGAAAGAATGTGAAACAGATTTACTATTAACATTTCAACATTTCTTTAAGGATGAAATATGAACAGTATTTCCATTAGCATGTGGTAAAGCTTTGTTACAACATTCTTCCATCAAAAGTTTCCCCTGTACATAACATTCAACAAATTTGGCCCCCAGAAAACATGGCAAAGAAATTTCACTATATAGTAAAATTTAATTTTAAGATTATTATAGGGAAATTCTAGCTACATTGCTTCCATAAAATGAATTTATTGAGCAGCTGATCGCTTTAGACAATTTGAGCCCAGAGAGAGCGCTCCAGCTTTTTTCGACATTCCTAAAATCTAATCTGGGATATTTAGCCAAATGCTTAATCTTACAAAAGTACCAGGGTTATTTTTGACCCTATGTAAAGGTGACAGGAGTTTTTGAAAGACCAAAAGACTCCACTATCTCCAAACTTGTGATTAATTCCAGTGTAAGGATAATCTGTCAGTCAAAATCAAACTATTCAGGATGCAGTGCATTACTAAGGAGAATCTTTCCATCGTTGCAATTTCTTTCATCCAAATATTGTATGTTGGACAATGAACTGACTTCTCCCTCCCCCACTTCACCACTCATTCTATTTCCCCACCTCCCTTCCCATCTACCTCCCCCCACACACACACACCAAAAAAATCCATCAAATATCCTTTCCCAAATAGTGAATTCTTGAAATACCATCAGGGTGGGTATTGAGTTTCATGAAATGCAAGAGTCAACTTTAGTTACCATTAGGAAAACATCATTCAATTTTGAGAACATGGTAAGGATCATGCAGGACAGTGTGTTGAAATTACATATTCCACTTGGTTAGGATGGTTTCCTTAATTAACATTGCATTCTATACTGACATTCTTTGTCTAACACCACTTCAGTTTTCTAAAATTTGCCAAGGATTAACTTCCAGGGGAACATTGTAAATTGCATAAAAGAAATTGCTTTTGTTACTTGTACTGGGAAAAGAATGTGATCTTCTTTTCCAATGACTAGTTTGCAAAATTTCAAATTACATTATTTTAAAATTTACCATCTGTTCAGTGATATATGTTTTGAAATGCCTTATTTTATAGGCTTGCAAATATACCTTGAGGAAATGGAGAATGTGTAAAATATACATCTGAAAAAAAGGGTGCTACTTCTTTCCCTATTTAATGTATTCAGCCTATAGGATCTTTCCATTCAGGAATATTTCAGGCATTCTTACTCTCTGACCATCATCCAGTCATACTAAGAAGAATGGAATGTTCCATTCTGGGACATTGTGGGGGTGTTCAGAATGTTTAACCTCTGATTGCCATTGAGCGCTCGGAAATCCTGTTTTCTGCTTCAAAGATTTCATCTACATGAGACTTTCAAGCAAAATACCTGAATTCTTTTCATATAAGGAGAGCTTGAATAATTTCAAAAACTCCATTTTTAAAGTATGGTTGCAGGTGCCTCTTATCTGATAAGAGCATTTCTGTCTTATTTGTAATCTTGGCATTGAACCTAGTCACCATCTGCTGTTACTACAAGGAATCCTGCTAAAAATTATTCTAGAAAATTTCAATGATTCTGAATAGCACACATGCCCAATTAAAATAATGCTTTGAAACTCATACATAGGTTTAATATGAGAGGTAATCAGCTCTTATAAAATGTTATCTTGGTCATTCCATTCGGCTTGTAGATTAAGCATCTGTCTCTGCTTTACTGTAGACACTAGGCCATAGAAAGTTAATTTAGGATAGGAAGCTTTGTGTGGTGGAAATAGCTCAGAACTGTGAGCCAGGAGACCAGGGTTCTGGTCTCAGCTCTGCTACTAGCTGTAAAAACTTGAGCAAATTAAATTATTCCTTGAGCAAAGTGTCCTCGACGATAAAATGAGAGAATTAGTCTCTATTATCTCCATGGTTGGTTGGCTCAAGTTCCAACTGCTAATGATTCTAATTTCTTACTAAGCCATAAGCAATTAAAAGGAGAGTAAGATGACCCTAAATCCAATTTCCTTATCCAACATACCCATTTGACATTTTATTACAATGTGACTGAAGATCACATTGCAACAATTCATTATTAGGAAATGTGTACAAGTACAAAGCACCTTCATTATTCAATAGCTGACCCCCCACAGTGAGCTAGTACAATCGCTTAGTTGCTAAAGCAGCAACCTTAGCAATATAGTGGTGGCATTTTGTCTCAGCCGCAATCTAGGTTTAGTTCTATGAAGGCAGAATTAAAAGTGTTCCAGAGCTAGTGAATCAATTGTTCATTTATTCACTTTCTTAGGAATGGGTTTGAGAAATCCAACATTGACCCCTGTAGGATAGGGGTCACACTGCCTACCTCTCCTATACACAGACCAAAGAAACCATTGTGAAGAAAACCCTGCCCTCAGGAGAAGCACAGTCTGGAGAACACTTCCCCAAGTCCTTAGAGCCCACAACAGTGTGAAAAGTCTTCTGGAAGCAGACTGAGAAAGAGCAAAGGGGCTTTTTTCCTCTCCCTCCACCACTACTACCACAGACTCTGCACTGTAATGGCCTAACTAACCTTAGGAATATGCTAAATAGGTTGCCTATTCTCAAATTATCAACCTCTTGCCATTCCACCAAATATTTTTTTTCCTGAGTCTCCCCTTTTAAAATGCAAATATACCTGAGAGAGGTCAAATCTTAAACCTTAATTAGCTAACATGTTAATGAACATTTACTTTGATACTTTGAAAGATCTCTGATTTCCAGGAAGTTCACAATCCATTTTTACCTTTTTCTCCACTTTTTCACTATTCACAGTCTTTTTTTTAACTTGTTTCTACTATGCCATCTGTAGGGAGGGCCATCCTATAATCGTGCTAAGAGTTGCTGTTCCTATTGTATGTGGCCACATAGGTGTTTGGGGGACTGTTTCCAGTCTGTTGGTCTTCTCCCTCTCCTTCACCTTCCTAGCCCAGCAGGAGAAGAAATAGGACTGCCTCAGATAGAAGGACTTGCCCTTAGCCATGAGTCTTCAAAGTGGCAAGTGGTATACACCGTCTCTAGACAACCAGGAAGGGAAGTGGAGTCACCTGGACTTTTCCCCTTGGGAAATACAACTTCCCAGAAATAAAATTCTACTCAAGAAATATGAAAATGCCCAGTATGAGTCAGACTCCATCCTAACCACTTTGTTTATTGAGTTTTTATGTCAAAACCTTGAGGAAATAGAATCAGATGTAGAATCACCAAATCCTGGAATGTCAGAATTGGAAGGGAACTTGAAGGTCTAATCCGGTGGCCTTGTTATATAGATGAGGAAGCCAGAGAAGTTATGACACTTGTTCAAGGTCACACACTACTTAGAGACAGAAACAGTAAGTATTATTAATCTTTCTCCTATACCACTGCCCCATAGATCTTGTGTTGGTCCTTCATTTTCAAAGAGGACCACGACATCAGGGAAATGATAACATGACTTGCAGTTGACTTTGATTTGAGTGAGGGAGGGCTGTGGAAAGTCACTGGCCTCACTTCCTCCTCCAGAGCCATCTGGGTCCAGTGACCAAATATTCATCAGGATGACTGGAGATGTCCCAGGATGCATTGGGAGACAATGGCCCTTTCAGGGTAAGGCCTTTTCATGTACTCACTTAGAGTGAGGTAACGCCCATTCAGTGACTAAGCTAGGCCTCTTTAAGAAGTCAGTGAAGGGATGGCCCTTTTAATTGGAAAAAAAAGAAAAAAAATCAAGCTGGGAGGGGAAGACCCTCAGGGTTGCTGCTCCTAAGAGAAGCAGTTACCCTTGACATTTACTCTAAGCCAGGAGCCCCATACTAACTACCAAGGGAAGGAAGAATGGAAGGAAACAGCATTTATCAAGCACCTAACATATGCCAGGCATTGTGCTAAATGCTTTGCAAATTGCATCTCATTTGATCCTCGCAGTGATCCTGGGAGGTAGCTGCTTTTATTACTCCCATTTTACAGTTGAGAAAACAGAAGCAGACAGAGGGTAATGATTTGTCCACAGTCATGCTATTAGTAACCTTAGGAGTCTGGATTTGAACTCAGGTCTTTCTGACTCCAGGCCTGGTTCCATATTAACTGTGGCAGCTAGAGATATGATACAAATTGCTTTTTTTTTTTTTTTTTTTGTAATCCCACTGTGACTGTTCTCTGATTGGTTTTACTCTCGCCTCCTAGTGGTTTATATGATTAATTATGTCCTAGAATTGCACAACTCAATCAGGTCATTAAAATAACCTGAGTCAATCCAGACAGTGCCAAGGTCAACTTTTACAGAATTTAAGAATAGGAGAGATTTTAGGGCTCATCTTGTCCATTCTCTTCACATGGCAGATGAAGAAACTGAGGTACGGTGGTGATGCAAGTTACTTGACCTCATAGGAAGCTAGTGGGGAGAACCAGAACCCAGGTTTCTGGACTCATAAACTAATGTCCTTTCTGAATGACATGCGGTAGTTAGTTTTAATGAGAACATCTGAAAGCACTCCTCAGGTTGTTTCTGTCACTTACACTCTGTTATAAACCACTCTACCCACAAACTCTCAGGAAAAACTTGATGTTCGACACCTGCTATCCATGAATTTGGTACTGGTGAAGTAGGATGTCCCATACCTCTGCCTGCTGCCTCCTGACTGGGCAAGGTGGCGGGGGGGGGGGGGGGAGGGATATGGTCATCTTCAGTAAATAAACAAAAAGAAGGCGGGGAATAAGAAAGAAAAGGGGGAAAACCCAGTTGAATTTAATAAAGTAGGTGGCACAGTGGATAGAGTGCCAGACCTGGAGTCAAGAAGATCTATCTTCCTCAGTTCAAATTCAGCTTCAGATACTTTCTAGCTGTGTGACCCTGGACAAGTCACTTAACTCTGTTCGCCTGTAAAATGACCTGGAGAAGGAAATGGCAAACCACTCTAGTAGCTTTATCAAGAAAACCCCAAAAGGAGTCACAGAGTCAGACAGGACTGAAAAACTACTGAAAAACAACAAAGAACTGCTGAATCATCTGTCATAGGCTATACCAGTGATGATGATAATGGTGATGATGATATGATAATTGGCATTACATAGTAAAGCACTTTACATAAACTACCGCATCTGTCTTCCCAATAATTAGGCAAGGTGGGTACTTTAGGTGGTATTTTCCCCATTTTGCAAATAAGGAAACTGAGCCTGGGAAGGTTAAATGACATCTGCTATCAGTAAGAACCTGTAGCAAGTAGGAATGCATCAATTTTCTGAATCATCGGCGGTATTTTTAAGGAATGAGCAAGACTTTATAAAACCAACTCAGAGAACCACTCTTCATATTTGTTAAGCATGATTGACTATATCATGCAGTACTGTATCTTGACTATTGTTAACTATGCAAAATATTACTTTCAGCTTTGGGGATTTTTACTCAACTACAAGTTTCCCTATCATGCACACTCATAGAAAATGTTTACAAGGGTTTTGAGTCACAATACCATCTACCAAGTCCTAAGAAGACAAAAATTATCACTTGAAGTTTCCTGTCACCAGATCACCATTATGTTTGACAAATTCATTTATTAAGAGAATGTTGTATGCAAAAATGATTCTAGTGGCTTGAGGCAGGGCTAAGCTAGAAAAATGAGTAAGACAGTAACACACTATCTTACTTTTTCCTATATGTCATTTGTTCCCTCTAGGAAGTACTCTAATATGATGTGAGATGATATGATACAGTATGATATATGATATGATAGGATAGGATAGGATATAACATCATGTAATATCATACAATATAATGCTATGCAATATTTACTTTGCACAAGAGATTTATAGAACAAGGTAATAAAGCAAAATCATGCATAAACTACAAAACCTGATGCAATTTTCAAAAATATCATTTCACCTGGATCTAGGAAAAATGTCCTTTTCTTCCTTTAAAGAGAAGCATTGGCATAGAGGTGAAAGGGAACCTTAGAGATTATCAAATCCAATGCCCTCATTTTTTCAAATAAAAGAAACTCAGGAAAGGGAAATTATATGCCCAAGGTTACACAGATAGCAAGGAGTATAAGCCCAGGTCTTTAGATTCTAAATCAGGAGGTCTCCACTTCCAAAAGGAGAACTGCAGAAAAATGAGTGTCTGTTTTCACAGCACCCGTACCTCCCATGCTCTCTCCTGACTCTGTTTAACTACCTTTCCCCTTCCAGTCTTGCACATGTCCTGCCATTTTACTACTGCTATCTAAAGGAAGCCAGATTTTCAAAGCCTGTCTTTTTCTTTAAGTTCTTGTAAGAATTTGGATTGGGTTTAGATTCCCACTACAGAACAAATTTAGAATCACCTTAAAACATCTTATTACAAGTGAATATAAAATAATGTTATATACTAAATTCTCTCACACACACAGAAAAGTCTGCAGAAAACTAGCTGGTAAGCATATTTATAATTATACCCCAATACAAAGCACATTCCTCAGAGTAAATGGTAGCACGGAGCCCCGTTTTAGAACCACATGATATAAACCACTACCACACAACATAAAATAACAGAATTTGCAAGCTGCTTTTTTTAGAACATTATTTTCTTAACATATGCTCAATAGATTGGTAAGGAAAAGAACAGCAAGTTTCTCACTGTGGCTTGTCCTCTCATCCACCTTTATGTATTAGTTGCACAATTATTCAAAAGGCCATTGAACCAGAATAATGATTTCTTTCAAGCATATAGCTTAAATATATAATAAAAGATGTCCTATATTAGTCTTTAAATTTTGTTTTTCTAATACAATGCAATTCAGTAGACATTCATAAATTACTTATAGTGTATATAAACTGTTGTGTTAGATACCGTCCTTACCCTTTAGGAGTTTATATTCTAAACCAATAATGATTATTTGTGTAGCAAGTTTACTTCATCAAAGCATTGATAGATGATAGATGGAAAGATAAATGATTGATAGGCAGATCAATAAGAGAAAGAGAGAGACAGAGAGATAGACAGAGACAGAGACAGTGAAACAGAGAGAGAGAGAGAGAGAGAGAGAGAGAGAGAGAGAGAGAGAGAGAGAGAGAGAGAGAGAGAGAGAGAGAGAGGGAGGGAGGCTAGATCTGTAATTTCATTGTGGAATTTCCAGGTAAGGAAAAGATCTTTGACCACTGCAGATTAACACTTCCTCTGCAATTGATAGTCTTAGAGAGATCCCTAGAGCACTGATTTGGCCAGGGTCATACAACTAGTATGTTTCAGCTGGAAAGGCTTGACTAAGATCTTCTTGGCTCTAAGACCATCTTTTTATCAACCATGACACTTTTAGTCTCTGTCTCTGTCTCTCCCTATGTATTTGTGTGTGTACATATGAGTGTATGTGTGTGTACATATATATATATATATGATATACGTATATATACATTTATATGTGTGTGCATATATATACATATATATATACATATATATATATACATATATATATATACACACTTAAAGGATAGTTTTGTATATGAGGATATTAACACATCTAGACAGGACCAAAACTCAGCCATCTCTCTTGGCTTTCAACTTATCCACTTAAACCACAATGTATGTTGACTAACTGGGTAAAATGAATAAGATAAAATTGAATTATTGTAGAGACATTACTAAACATGAAATTAAAACTTATAAGCTAGGAGAATTCAAAGTCCTGGACTGTAGATTCTCATTAAAAATATGAATTTGGAACAAGAAACCCTCTTCACTCATTTGGACCAAGAACTCTGATCAAATGGAATATCCTTGAGGGCAGGAACTATTTAATTTTTTGTCTTGAATGAAGCTTTACAAAACCCTAACTTCACTTACTCCAAAATGTCCCCCCCCCGCAAAAAAAGAATATCTCGCTGAGGAACTGGCATATGGGAAAAAATCTATTTTTAAAAATTAGAAACAAAATGCTTCTATATAAATTTACCACCACAATAGACTACCAGTTTTTGTCTTTATCTAATGATAGAGGTATCTTTATGATGCCTGAAATCTATAACTTAAGCTATTTTGGACTGAAGCACTAATGATAGTACAACTGTTATTCAGAGCGCATTCTTAATGATCACATCAGTATTTATGTTCACTCTAACAGTGTAGATAAAAATCTATATATAGGGTGTCTGTACAATTTTAAATTTTATAGCTTTAATAGCTTAAAACTGCACTAAGACTTTTGGGACACCCTATGTATTTTATCACCCTGTGTGGCTTTTGTCACATCCTCTCACAAATCCTCCAGAGAGGATCCATCTAGCATCCTAGATGCCTTCTTCTAGGTATTCTTGAATTATATGAATATAAATGTAATGCCTGGGTTGTCCATCTATCTCCCTTTGCCATTGCTACCTGTTCCAACCATTTTCTCCTCTGGTTGGTCATTGTTTTAAAACGTGTAAATAATTATAGGTCCCTGAGAAACTACAAAACAAAAAAGCTAATATATACACAAATAGCCTCAGAATAAGGTAGTATATAATAAGTGAATAGCACTTATTATTTAAGACATACAGGAATTTAGAAGGGAAAAACCACTTTTGACTAGGGTCATCACAGAAGGTTTGGAAAAGGAGACATTTCAGAAAGAAGATTCTTAAAAATAACATGTTCACTGCCCACTAAAATCCTACATATAGGATTTTAGGATTTGCCTTCAAAAGAGATCATTGATACCATCTAGTTCAAAACCCCTTCCAATGCTTAAGTCCTACAGTGCTGTCCACATGATACACATAGAGAGACATAATGAAACCATGAATGTAGTGCTAGCCTTAGAGTCATAAAGACCTGGGTTTGAATTCCATGTTACTTGTGAGTATTGAGCTTTGTTTCTCAGATTCCTCATTGTAAAATGAAAATAATACCTGGAGTCTCTACCTCATGGGTATGTTTCAGTGGTCAAATGAGACAATGTACATAAAGCACTTTGAAAACTTTAAAGAACTAATATTATGTTAATCAAAAGATTACTTCTTAGTAAACCTTGTTGATAATGATGCCATTCTTTATTATATAGAAAATCATCCTTCCTGCCTTCCACCTCCCATTTCTGCTTATTCCTCATAGAACTTTTCAAAGGCTAACTAACCTTCTGAAAAGGATATAGTCTCTGCCCTCAAGAGGCTTATGCTTCACTGTTAAATCAGGATGTCATGGTCCACACACTACTGTTGTTACATTCATTTGCTTTTCATTGTATTTATTGTTATGCTCAATGATTTGAAAACTCCATGCATTAGAGTTAGGATAAGTAACCTGTGCTACCGGAGTGCCTTTGGTAGCACCTAAAACAAGTGAAAGGAGCATTCTATCCCTTTTCATTTTAGCATATATTTTTTCCTCTTTTTTCCCGCTTCTCCTTTCCTACTCCATCAGCAATGTTTCCTCCATATATGTTTTTTGCACATCCACTATATTCAAAATGCTGTACTGCATGTTTCTCTTACTGTTTATCACTCCCCTTTTCCTTTCTTCCACTCTCTTTTTTCACAGAATCATCAAAATTTTAGAGTTGTCAGGTACCTTAGCAGCCCCATGGTCCCACATATGCCCTTTTCTTATAAGATCTTCCTTAGTTCTTGTTCAGCTTTATTGGTGGCGTTCATGGATAGTGAAGTTATTCGCGCTTGCTTCAAAATTGCTATAGAACTACACGATTTTAAATGAGGCTTTAAGATCATGCTAACTATCAACTTCGAGGAGTGCTTAAAAGAGAATATCTCACTTACAACATGGGGGGCAGAGAGCCTGGTGTTTTCATTTATTTGTTTGTTTAGTTAAACGTCAAAATTCTTCTATACAAATTTACTGCCAAAGTAGACGGCCGACTTTTGTCTTTATCCAGAGCAGCTATCTTTATGTCTTTTTTGTTTGTCCATTTTTTGGAAGGGGGAAGGCAGGGCAATTGGGGTTAAGTGACTTGCCCAAGGTCACACAGCTGGTAAGTGTATCAAGTATCTGAGGTCAGATTTGAACTCAGGACTCAGGTCCTGACTCCAGGACCAGTGCTCTACTCACTACGCCACCTAGCTGCCCCTCTTCATGTTTTTACGGTGCCTGACCAAATCAGGAATTTGGGCTATTTCTGACTGAAGCACTAATGATGGTAACTTTCACTCAAAGCTCATTCTTAATGAGCCCGTAAGATGGTATCTCTAATTCAAAAGTAACTGTTGTGCAATGACAATTGTTAACAACCACACAGATTGTTTGAGGATCAGATAACCAGAGGCTGTTGTCCTAAGAGATGTGATGTGGATAAAGAGCAGTTTAAAATATAAAGCTATAATATAGGAGACCACTATGTATTAAAAGAGCATTGTTTATCCACATGGCATTTCCTAGCACAAACACTCAAGCTGATAGAGATAGTCTGAGCCACAGAGTCCAAATGGGGGGAGGAGGGGAGAAAGAGCAAAGTACACATAGTAGGACATGATAGTGGATTTAATGGATGTGTTTCCTTTTTTATTAATTACTTTTTTTAGTTTACAGCACTTAGTTCCGCAAGTTTTTGAGTTCCAAATTTTCTCCGCCCCGCAAGATGGCATGTCATCTGATATACCTTCACATTAAACTTATTTTCCCAATAATCAAGTTGCAAAGAGGAATTATAACCAATGAAATGAACCATGAGATGGATGTGTGTTTCATTAGAAAAAAAATGAGCTTGGGGTAGGGCAGTGGATGACTTGGGATGGAAAATGCTTGAAATTTAATGAGACAAAGGGAGAGTGGGAGGAAAGGGGGCAATTGTGGACATGAAATATGAACATATTACAGCAATTACTATAGAGACTATAAACAGTATCTATTGTTTGTTAAATCTGTTTATTTAAGGAAAAGCAGTGTTTCTCATTTTATCTTATCCAAGAGAACAGTGATATGCTACAGATATTCCCTTCAAAGAGATGCCAGGACTTCCCAAAGAAAACGACATTCATTCCATTTTATGTGTTCTACAATTTCTAGTTTCCTAACCAACTGATAGAGAGGCAAACAAGTAGAAATCATAGTTTTAACTGTAAAGTTATTTCAGAGAATGGTTTGAGGGTAGGTTGTTTCTCATAGATTCTTTTTTTTCTCTCATTCTTTATTTACTCTTCCTTGGATGCTTATCTTCTCGGCCCAGTCTTTTATTTTATTTTATTTAGTCCTTGAATGATTTTCAATACCTCGTCACCAACAAGGAAAAGCTCCCTATAAAGGTCAAACCTAATGCTCAGCTAGCTGAGAAGGCCCCACTTTAGGATTCTGGGCCCCAGTGAATTACAATAAGACAAAATCCCAGGAGCCCAATTGCCAAAAAGTAATTAGGTTGGGGGAAACATAGACTCAACTCCTGGGAAGAGAGACTGGTCACAGCAGGCTGAAGCCACTGCCCTGCTGTTTCCAGACTTAGTTGTTTCTCCTTCGGGATTGGATAAAATCATCCAAGCTACAGAGCACAGGAAGTCCATCAGAAAACAATGGCTTTTCCACCAATTTTTTTTTGCTCAATGGCTTATTCAAGCAGGGCATGTAACACATGCATATAGACCACCAATATGTCCTTAGTTCCTTTCATTTCTATCTTGTAAACTACCTTGTCTGAGTCTATTAGTGGAAACATGCACATACACATAGAGAGTGCCCGTGATGTCATTCTTGGCCTTTCTTTTCCTCCCTTCCCAAACAAATGAAAAGCACTTGAGGAATTCAGTCTCATTTTTCTGTAAAAGAAGTATCAGGGGAGGGAAGGGAAGGAATCTCATGTAAGCATCCCTAGATGAAACCAATGCTAACTATCTCTAACATTTGAGAATAAGAATCTAGTTATACAATAGACAAGTAATTCTGAAAAGACAATCTGAACTAGGAATGTGCATCTTTTGTTTGAATCAGGAGACACTGTTCAGAAATACAGGACATTATTAGTCTACCAAAATCTAACTGGTGCCTATTATCAAAAATCAAATGGAATCTTAATCCAAAAAAAATAGAAGAAAAAACTGGTTAGAGCCTTCCTATGGCTTACATATTAATTTGAAGCATTATCATACCCGACTCTCATATGTTTGTATATTCCTTTAAAACTGTTTGCTAGTAGTACAAAGAAGGGTTTTTTTATTGAAACTACTGAAAATTCACAGTGAATATTCAGAAAACACTTGGGTTGAGCATTCTGTTTTTTGCCTTTAAATGTCAGAGAGCTGTACCAATCCATCCAAGAGTTTATATCCTGTGTGCTTCCAAGGTGAATTTAGCACATCTTTCTATTCAGGTAAACCCATGTTCAGACCATTGGTTCTGTATAATCATTCAGTGGATAATTTTGTGTTTTCAACTACTCACATTGCAGACCAGTCAGATCTCTTATTCTCTGGCCAATCTTTATTGGTTGCTGGCAGTCTCCAGATAGCATTCTGACAAACAAGCCCTGACACAATACACACACACACATACACACACACACACACACGATACTTAATAATCTCAATTACCTGCAATAAAGATGTGATAGATGCTGCAAGACTGATTCCATTGAACAACATATTTATCTTTCTTCTACTATGAATTTAGTGCCTTGGTAATGGGATAACTTTGGAACATTGTTCGCTTAAGGTTTTGGAAATGTATAATGGACTCCATATTTGTTTCTTCTGTTGCTTTTTGGTAGTATGTAGTTCCTATCACCATAACGATGCAAAATGGGCAGGTACAGTAATTAACCACAAATTTTGTTGGACAGCCAACTTCGTGAGACCCTCCTATACACAATTGCCTGGATGCCAATTCAATCAATGCAATACATACATATGTGCCAGGCACTGCGTTAATTGTACAAATACAAGTAAAAAGAAAGACCCATCCCTATCCTCAAGTAGCTTACATTCTAATGGGGGAAGACAGCACAGGGAATTAAATCCCAAACTTAAACCCTTCACTTCAGATAGCAAAAGGAGATTGCTGATCAGATGAGCCACTAATCATTTCCAGAGACAGCCACCATCTTTAGCTCCCCACATATACACCCCCATTGACATACCAATGCTTCATAATAAACCTTTTGCCTCTACAATTAATGTATTCCTCATGCTGTAAATGGAGACTTTACAACCCCAGAAAGCTTAATATAATGGTTTATGGCTTAACTACCTAATTCACATGATCTGTAGAAGGAGAACCTTGGGTTAGTGGTAAAGAATATTCTGTAACTTTAAATTGTCAATATTTTCCAGTGCAATATATTTATTCCACCTATCCCTTATCCTATTCAGGTCTCTGTTCACCCCACTCCACCCCCAAACCCAGTGGTCACTAATAAGATGAGCTGAACAGCCTCCTTTTAGAGGCTCCCAAAGCAAAAACAAACATGCAGACAGCAGAGTTAATTTATAAAATACTGAAGCATTTATCTTGGCAGCGGCACCACAGGAGCTAAGATTTTGCCTCTCCTTCCCCAGTTCTCACATGTTTGGGCTCTCAAAAACTCCCAGAAGGACTAAGTCCTTTCCTTATCCTTACTGGCAAATGAGCCAGTGGCTCAGATCAAGTTCTTAGCTTCCTCACGCTTTTGGTGCAAGGCTGCTTGCATTGTGTACCATGTTTTTACAGGGTCTCAGTAACCCAAACAATCCCCATTGCTTTCAAAATCTGAAGGAATGGAGAGTCATTTTTACAAGAGCAATAAAATTAAAGTGGCTCCTCAACTACTTTACACTGATAACTCTAGAGTGCTGAAGTATCTTTTTCTTCATGCAAACCTCTCATCTTCATGCCTATGGACTTCCTAAAAGCTCATCCCCAAGATTCTCCCTTTCCTCCCCCTTACATTTATTTCCTTTCCTCCTCCATTCCTTCACTTCTTTTTTTACTCTCCTTTTCCTTCTCCTTTTTCCTACACCCTTTCTTCTTTTCCCTTTCTTCCTCTCTTTCTTCTTCTCCTATGCCTCTCCTCCTCTCTTTCTTCTCTTCTTCTCCATCTCCCTCCCTTCTTCCTCTCTTCCTTCTCCTCTGCCTCTGCCTTTCCTCATTTTTCCTCTTCTCTTCCTTCTCCTCCTCCTTTCTTCTCTTTTCCTCTTCTGCCTCTCCTCCTTTTCCCTCTCTTCCTTGTCCCCACCTCTCTTTTTCTTCTCCTCCTCCTTTCCCTCTCCTTTCCTCCCTCTCCCTCTCTACCCTCTCCATTTCTTCCTTTTCCTCTCCTCATTTTCCCTTCCTCCTCCCTCTGCATCTCCTTTCCCTTTCTTCCCTCTCCCTCTCCATCTCCTCCTCCAGCCCAAGTCAACCCCCTTCCTCCTGGGAGGAGGCCAGTAATTTGCAGGATTCATTCTGACAACTGCTCTGATGTAAATATTTAGAAAAATCCTTTCCATTAGAGATTAAACAAAGTGTAAGTAACTGTTCTTAAATGATGGATCTTATTAATGTTTGCACCAGCAGGCCCTGTGCTATCTAATTCAAAGAATCCTGCCTTGGTTCCGGTAGAAGGAGTAAAAAGGGACAGTATCAAATAGGGCATTCAGATGCACTGTGGTCTGAACTTCAGAATTGTAGCATAAGGAGTCACTACAGACATTGCACATTAGACACACAGGATACAAAATGGAGAGCAAATTAATTCATTTCCATTGGAAATAGTCGAAGCTTAGCATTGGTGTCCTACTGATTTAGAAAGTGAACCATCCAATGATCTCTCTACCCCAATGCCAGTTTGGAAAACAGTTCTCAGGCCCCCTCAACCATGTTCTCACCAAGTGAGTCATAGCTCTAGGATCATGTTGAGTGAGAGCTCTGCTTCCTATATTATTATCTATGAAATCATAAAAGAAATAAAAGCTGAGCACTAATGCTTATATCAAATATCATACATTCAAAGAGTATTAGTACCCTAAGCCCATCACCCTAACAGGCATTAGGGGAGATCACAAGTAATATTCTAATCAGTTCTGTCCAGTTTGCAGTGTTCTGAAGGCATCAATATATTACCCAGAATTCAAATTGATTCTTAAAAAAGGGGGTGAGCAAGATTCACAGGCATGGGAACAACCCAGAGATGGGTACAATTTTAGAGAGCCCAAGAAAGTTCCCTTTACATTCCTAGAAGTGTAAAGCCAACCACAGCCCAAGACCACAGATAAACATCTGATGGAAATCTAGTCGGTACAATTCATGTGTAAAATGAGGGGTTGTACTAGGTGATGCCCAAGGTCTCCCCCAGCTGTTAAATTTGGTAGTACCCACCAGTACTTGAAATTTTTAAAAGTGTGTCCTATAAAATAATTAAATGCAGCAGTTTTCCCCTCTCCATAGATCTTCTGGCTAAAACTGTGAGTTCATTAGGGTACTAGGGAGTAGAATAAGAGATCTTGATCTAGTCTCTCTTTTAAAAACTCATAATCACTTTTTTCATCTAGCTTTGCATTTTTGCTTTCACAACAGAGATCTCCCAAGACAGAGATTTCTACAATGTTGTTCTGTAACAAGCAGTGAAATCCTGACAGAGAGAGACCATACAAGTACTATTCATAAAAATAGCAGCAAACATATTTTAATGATACATATTTTGATTTCACATAGACCTTAGATGACCTCCTTATATGTTGTTCCTCCTTGTTATTCCAACAATGTACCTTTTGTGTGTGTGTGTGCACGCATGTGTGTGTGTGTGTGTGTGTGTGTTTAAATTTGAGAATCAGAAACAAAAATTAGAAAGGTTTTATGAAGGAGGGAAAAGATAAACTTGAAGAACTGAATTGAATAGGACCATACCTCTAACTTGCTTTAAACTGAACTTCTTCTTCCTGGAACCTAATAGGCAATGTGGTATGATCAGAAAATGCCCTATGCTAGGAAATGAGAATTGGATTCCAAATGCCCTTTCTATTTCTTTACTTGTTGCATTAGTTTGTCATGTATTAAATTTCCTTCCAGATCCGTGATCCTTATTTTCGCTCCTTTCAGACAGGACCCTCAGCACTAGATATCTTGCCTTAAATAATATAACATCAAGAATGTTAGACCTGGTATTTCAGGCCAAATTTTCATGATTCCCCACAGAGCTCTGTACAAGGTCCTTGGACCATTACCCTCTTTGAGCAATAAGGTCTTGTAGAGTATGGAAAAATAGAAAAAGGAAAAAAAATGAACTTGGTCCTAGTGGAAAGTACAATGTACTAGAAATCAGAGAATCACAGCACAAAAGTAATCTCAACTGAGCTTCAACATTTCCGCAACTAATTTTTCTCTGTTTTAATTCTGTTTAGTTTGGATGAAATGGGACTGGTAAAGGTAAAACTAGGCTTGAGCAACTGATCAGAAGACCCAGGATTAATTTAACGTTATCATTAACTATGTTTTAAATTCTGTGCTAGGTATCATACATAGTAATAATCTTCAGTAGATTACACTGCAAGGTTTTCTAAAAGTATTTTTGAATTTTGAAAACTACTAAAAAATTCAAATTTACTAAGGAAAAGTCAGAATTAGTTAGGACCTGAATTAGGGAATATCTGGAAGAATACGATTTCATTATACTAATACTTTGAGTTAGGATAACATTGTCACTAAGTAGGAATCTTTCAAAAGAATAGAAATAATTAATAACAATAGCTAGCATTTAGGTTTACAAAATTCATTTGGTCCTCATAACAAACCTGGGAGGTAGGCTATTATCTTCCCCATTTACATTTGAGGAAAATGAGGCAGGTGAAGTGCTGGAGGTTGGATTTGAACTCAGGTCTTCCTAACTATATACTATGCTATCTAGCTGCCTAGAAATTTATTATCTTTATTATTGTTAATAATAATAGCTTACATTTTTAGAGCTTTAAAGTTTGCAAAATACTTACATACATTAATTTCATCTTTACCACAATCCTATGAGGTAGGTGTTATTATTACCTTCCTCCCCCCACATACACACACTAATTTTATATATTAAAAAAATGAAGCCCAGAGAAATTAAGTGGTTTACCCAGAGTCGCACAGCCTCTTTTGGATCCAGCTCTTTCTGATTCCCTGCTAAGCAACCTGTTCACTCTATCATGCTGCCTCTAAAACAATTGGTTCTCCTGATGATTTCATTTGCAATGAGCTCACCAAGGAAACTACTGTTTATTACAACAAAGGCAAAATTCAAGTTGGACCCTGGATATATAGCAAATCTTTGAATTAGATGGTACAGTAGATAGAGCTGTGGGCCTAGAGTCAGGAAGATCCCAGTTCAAATCTGCCCTGAGATACTTACTAGTTGTGTGACCCTAGGCAAATCCCTTGACCTCTGTTTGTCTGTTTCCTCAAGTGTAAAATAGAGATCATAATAGCACCTACCTCCCAGAGTTATTGGCTCAAATGAGATAATAACTGTAAAGTGCTTAACACAGTGCGTAGAACATAGAAAGTGCTATATAAATGTTAATTATTATTATTATATTATAAGCTATGGTGCTTTAACAACATAAATATATTTTTAGCAACACATTTTTACAGCAATTAGAAAATTACATTTGGAAAAGAGTTTAAAGTTATAAATTTATGAAAAAATTATATTTGGAGGAAAGTTTAAAGTATTATAAATTTATCAATAAAATACAACTCAGAATTTTTTCAGCTGAATTGTATAAAAACAAAGACTACGTTAGTGGGAATGGAAGTTAAAGAATAGATGACCACTGAGCCTACACCCAGTTTTCTCCTTGGAAAACTGAAAAAGCATAAGGGAATGAAGCAGGAATGTGAGCTTCAGATAACAGAAAAGGTTTCCTTTTATTAGCTCTCCTGGCATCTTCCTGTCTTAAAATTTATGACAAATGAATTGAAATCTTCAATGAGCAGAAGGTTTGTGACAATCATAGGAACTAAGCTATATATACCATCAATGTAATTAGCATTGTTAGGTTAAGCTTGTAATGGAGGAATATATTTTAGCTTTGTTTGTTTCCATCTTCAGCATGCTGACTGTAAATATTAACATCAGTTTACTAATTGGAATTCATTTTGGAAATTCCCTAAAACTGTATTTTTTTTCAAATAGTGCGTCATTTGCCATCCCTCCAAAGCATTTATCAAAGCTTGTATCATAACTGCCTTGACTGGTCCATCAGAAGCAATGCAGCAGAATCAAAAGAATGCTGGGAGGAAAAAAGAAATAAAAAGAATGTTGGATTTGGAGGCCAAAGACCTGGTTTTCATTCCTGGCTCTGGCACTTACCACCTATGTGACCTAAGACTAGTCACTTACTTCCCTAGGCTTCAGTCTCTTCATAGTTAAAATAAAAAGGTTGGACTAGGTGACCTCTAAGTTTCCTTGACTCTAAATCCATGATTTATAAGAAATCCAATATGATCTTCCCTAGGCACCATCTTGATAAACATGCCAACAAGTGATTTCCAGGTGGGTTTCTTATGCAAGTAACCTAAAAGATGATAGATAATTAGGGGCATTCTTTAACAGTAGTTAATTCCTTTAAAGGATATGGTCCCCCTCAAATAAAGAGACTTGAAGAATACTTTGACTTAATCCTTTCCAATAGAAGTATTCTGTGGGATCATGAATCAAAGACTCAATCAGTAAGTCCAAAATCCTGTACATTCCTGCTGTATGATGCCTTTACGTAGAGTGATGCCCCTATGTAGGGATCGAATTTGTGATTTCGTTATATAGGGATCTTGCAAATGAGGCAACTCCTTCTGCCAATGGAGACAGGCACCTTCTCTAGAACTTGGTCTTAGAAAGTTTGCCAGAGCTTTGAGAGGTTAAGTACTTTGCCTAGTGTCACACAGCCATTATTATGAGAGGTGAGACCTCAATCCGTGTCTTCCTGGCCTCGAAGCTAGCTTTCTCTCCTGCTGTTAGGTATGATGCCGTCTCTCTATGTTCTAATTTATAGGGCTATGTTGTTTTTCAGTCATTTAATCATGTCCAACTCTTTGTGACCCTGTGGACCACACCACACCAACACTGTCCATGGGATTTTCTTGGCAAAGGTATGGGAATGGTTTGCCATTTACCTCTCCAGTGGATTAAGGCAAACAGACATTAAGTGACTTGCCCAGGATCACTCAGCTAGTAAGTGTCTGAGGCTAGATTTGAACATAGGTCTTCTTTACTCCAGGTCCAGTGCTCTATCCGCCAAGCCATGTAACTGTCCCTTATAGGGTTATGTGAACAAACTAAGCATTTGGCAACAACAAAAATTGTCTAGATTACAAAAAATAAAGTTCCACCAACACCCCTCCCCTAAATGGCTCTATATTCTAAAAGATTCTACAAGAATGTGAATGTGTAGAAGAAAGTAAAGCATGCCCAACAAACTTTTCCATTTTGCTATTTTTTCCAATTTATATTTGAAATTCTTGATATATGAAAGAAAGGGGATATTAAATTTAAGATCCTTCTTCTTGATGTGGGCAGCTAGGTGGTACAGTGGATAGAGCTCCAGGCTTGGAATCAGGAAGACTCATCTTCATGAGTTCATTTCTGGCCTTAGACACTTACTAGCTATGTGATCTTGGGCAAGTCACTTAACCTTCTTTGCCTCAGTTTACTAATCTGTGAAATGAACTGGAGAAGGAAATGGAAAACCACTCAGTATCTTTACAAAGAAAACCCCACATTGGGTCATGAAGAGTCAGACACTACTGAAATGACCGAACAATCTCCTTGATGAAAAGGGAATTCTTTGATGCTAGTTTTAAAAGGGGAAATGAAATCCAAAAAGGGAAAGGATGACCACTTCATTACTGTATTTGAGGGAGGAAAATATTGAACATATAGACCAAAACAGAGATTTGTTGAAGCAGACAAACTTTCTCCATGGGATCACAATGAGAAGGTGGGAAACAGGGGTCAGCAAATGGAAGTAGTCCATTCTTCAAGGCCTCCACACCTTTCCCATCCCTAGCAACAATTACCCTGAATCACTGTGAACATTCACTACTCTCTAATGATGGCTATCTCTGAGCTGAGAATAGAGTATGGAAGTTGTAGCTGAATACAGTAGCTGCAAGAAATTGAACATGTGTTCCAGATCCAAGCAGTTTGGCAGCCTTTCACCAAGAGTCGCCAGTGGAGTTGGATAAATCTAAAAGGGGGTATGCATACCCCAAGGTAACAGATATGTGACTCTCACTGACAGAATCTCCTACAGCATCCCTGATCATTCTGGCTTTTGCTTTAAGGCCTTCAGCGAGGGTGGGCCACTACCTAACGAGCAGCTCATTACATTTTTAGAGCCTTCTGATTGTTCACCTAAATCAGCCTCTCTGAGACTTCCAAACTTTGTTCCTCATTTTGCTCCCTAAAACTAAGAACAAGTTTAATCCCTCCTTCACTGCACAGATCTTTAAATACTTAAAGACTGATAACATGTCCTCCCTCAAATCTTCTCCTCACCAGGCTAAATATCTTGAGGTCTTTCACCATTCAGTCTATCCTCCTCTAAATAATTTAGCTCATCTAGCCTTCATTAAGTACCTAACATGTGACAGGCATCATGCTAGGCCCTAGTTATATAATTTTTTTAAAAAAATAGTTCTTACTATCCAAGAAGTTAAAGTCTACTGGCATGGGAAGGAGAGGTGTATAAAATGTGTATAAAAATAAGTAAATATAAAATATATGCAATATAAATACCACAGTATTAGAGGGTCACTAACCACGAGGAGAATTAGACATGGGGGATAATAGTCTATACAATAACAAGAGATGCATTGTCAGGGACAGAGAAAGGCAAGTAGGCCAGTTTATCTAGAACCTAGATTATGTGAGAAAGAGTGTAGTGTGTAATCAACCTACAAAGATATTCTTGAGCCAGAGTGTGAAGGGCTTCAAATTCAAATGAAAATAGTATTTATTTTATCTTAAAGGCATTAGGGAAGCACTGAAGCTCCTTGAGAAGATGTGTGGCTTGGTCAGACAGGTGTTTTAGGGATATCAATTTTGCAGCTATATGGAATACCGATTGAATTTCAGGGAGACCAGTTAAAAGGCTACTGGAATAATCCAGGAAAGAGACGAAAATGGCCTGAGTTACAGTGGTTGTGGTGTGAGTGGAAAGAGGGGGACTGATAGAAGAGATTCTATGAAGGGATAATCCAGGGGTGGCAAACTTGAGACCTCAAGGCCACGTGTGGCCCTCTAGGTCCTCAAGTGCAGCCCTGTGACTAAATCCAAACTTCATACAACAAAACCCCTTCATAAAAGGATTTGTTCTGTAAAATTTGTACTCAGTCAAAAGGCCACACCCAAGGACCTAGAAGGCTACATGTGGCCTCGAGGCCACAGGTTCCCTACCCTTGGATCAATAAGAAAACTTGCTATGTCCTTGCTCAAATATGGTACATAGAACTAACCACAATAGTCCAGATGTGATATGCCATTGAAGAATAGAGAAGGATTTCTCACTTTCCTAATCTTGGATGTGAATCAGCCTCTCTTAAACTAACCTTTCTTCAATATGGACTTTGGGAGGCTATTTGCTCTTAAAGCAAGAGAGAGGCATCTCTGCCCCAAAGGTCAGATTCAGCCTTCAGGGCTGTAACATTGGTCTTCAGGGCTGCTACAGCCCAGATAATAAGTTCACAGAATCAAAGAATTTCAGAAATGCAAGAAATATCAGAAACCACATAATTCTGTATTTACAAGTCCCTTTATATTTACTCAAATGGTGTTTTTTTTCTTTTTTTCTAAACTAGGGCATAGGTACAAGTGCAATCTGTTTGTTTGCACTGAGGTTTCTGCCATCAAATATGGCACATTAAAATTTCGTGTAACATAAAGATGGCTGCTTGCTTGTAATGCCAATGGAGAGTTTCTTTTAAGAAAAAAGGTGCAGTCAATGAAAGAAAATGTCTGTGACATTAGTAGTTTTTGAATCCTAAATAATATTATGAATTCAAAACAGTAGCTCATTTTCTGTTTGTGGTAATTTGTAATAATCCCTGCCTTTAAAAAGGACTTTCTTGGTCACATGAATGCTCATAATTAATCCAGCTGTTATGTGAGAAGCATTAGCGCTGCCTCCTGCAAAATGCTATTAATACCAGTAAGTCCTTAACAAGTCCAGACTCCCAAAATCTAGGTGTACTTTTATCACTTTCCTAACCTGTTTGTCCTCCTTTCACCTCTTCTCAGGAGAATGCCTGCTTGAGGAAGGGGAAACCTTGCCTTACCAACAGTTTGACATATGCAATTCTGGTCCACCATATTGGTCACCCATCCCAAACAGGCCAAAATCACTGCCCCGCCCCGACTTCTAGCTTTTTATTGTTAAAAGTGCATGTTGTTATAATGTCAATAGGAGAAGCAATGAGATGATATCACCATTGGCACATCACAGAAAAATCCTTATTTATGAATCTTGATTCTATTGAAAAAAGACAGATTTTAATTAGTTCATTTTGAATAAGAAAATGCTGGATCAAGATACAGAGAAAAGGTTACGACAAAGTAGAAAAGCATAGTTGCTATTCAAAGCAATAGCAATAAATAAATTTAACAAAAACCAAATCTCATCTAATTGGTGTCTCATCAAAACATTCATAGATTCTTCAATATCATTGATGTATAATTTTTAGGTGTGTGTATCATGATGAAGGGGGTGGGGATTGCATCTCTTGCATTACTAAAATAAACCAGAAAAAAATAAGAATTGCTGTCTGGAAAACTTAAGGAGTATTTTATTCCAATTTATTTAAGTAAACAAATAAAGCAAAAAAATATCATTTGAACCATCAACTATTTGTATTTAAATATTCAGTAAGATATAAAGAAAGCACATATTCAAGACGTGTAACTTTTCCCTTTCTTCTCCTCGTTCATGGTTCTTGCAAATCCTCGTGTCCTAAGCAGCCTCCTTGACAAAACAGCAAATGAAAACTTTTAAAAGTACTTGCTCCCTTTGCCAGCTCAGACAGCCTTAAACTACTAGGTAGCAGCTGGAAAGAAGGGGAAGAGATCCAAAAGAGATGATCTCCATTAGACAGAATATATTTTGCACAGTTTCTTGTTTTCTTGCAAGAATAGTGCCTCAAATGGATTTGCTCTTTGAAATGTCTGAATATAATAATCAATAAAAGAATGTATACACAAAGCATAAGATGCTTGGTCTATTCTAAGACCCATACGGTTACACTTGGATAACCGAATGAAGGTATCTATACCATTCTTTTCTTCTCAGGGTCATTGATGTAGAATAAAATGTATGATCTCCACAGGGCATCTAAGTATCAAGAAGCTTATCCTGTCTTTGACTGCTCATTTCTAGGCTTGGTTCTACCCCTGAGCCAAACAAAGCACAGCCCCTCACCCCAGCAATCTAACAAAAGATTCATAGTCAAATGTTTGTCATATCTGAGATTTTAAGAATACTGTAGCTACTTATGATCTGCTGAGTTTGTTTTTAGTGGGCTACCCATCTAATTGCTGGTTAATGTTAAATCTCTTTTACTGCTGTGGTTTCATTTTAAAGTATTGATAGAGTAAAAATATTAGACTCCCTTCAGCAGATTATTATTCAGTAAAAAAAAAAATGTTCCAAGTTCTCAAAAATTTTCTCATTTAAAACAACATGTTCTACCACAGAATAATGGTAGACTACCAAACCAGCCATGAAATAAAATATTCCTTAGGTCTGCCAGACAGTGATTCTTAAATCTTTTCTGGTCTGTTTCAGTGAGGCAAGAGATGCAGTCTCCACCCCCAGGATCATAACATACACACAAATCCCTCACCTAAATGAATATAATAATAATATCAAAGAATCTATGAGGCTAGAGTGTTTTAGTGAGATGCCAATTAGGTGTGATTTGGTTTTTATTAAATCATATGTCATTTTTAATATATGCTGAAATCTAAAGAATAGACATCCTTAAAAGCATTAATACTATAAGGAGCTAGCCCACAGACCACCTGGAGAACCCTCACTGACCACTAGTAGTCCCTGAAACACACTTTGATAACCACAGGACTAGGATAACATTTAGAAAATTATACATCTTGGGTATAAACTGGTGCCTTGGAGGTTTGAAAGAGTTGATGCAATGTGATGAACAAGTCTGATAATTGATACAAAATTCTTACACGAGTTTATACGCTGTGCCAAACTTTCTATGACATACTTTCTGTCTACTCGCATCTCCCTGACCAGAATCAGCTTTGTCTCTGAAACCTGGACATGTTGCCTCGCTTTTGAACAAATTCAGAACTCACAGAAGCACACAAAGAGGAACTCCAAACCCCAATACGATTTTGAATATATGACACACAACCTGAAAGGGACTGAAAAGTAGCTTAAACTTTTAATGTCAGATTTGTGTTTTAAAGTGAGCAATGCCAAACATTCTAAAAGAGCCATGAAAACGTCTTCTAACTTTAAGCCACCATAACACCACCCTAAGTTTAAAAAAAAACTTTAGAAACAATGGAGTCCTAAGCTACAGTAGAACTAGTCTATGCTAAGATGACCAATATTAAAACCAGTTGCGTTATTTTATCCCAAATTAAGTAGACAACAAAATGTAAACTACACATGAACATTTCTGAAGTTTCAGTTTGAAGACTTGATGGCTACAATTAAAAGTCTCTGTATTATATGTCGTGTAGGTATAATTCTCTCATCAAATATTTACAAACTGATATGTAATTAATTCCTGCTTTCAATGAAATATTTATCAACTTTCATATTTTGGTTCATTGCTTCTTAGCCAACCTAAGGAATATTTTTTATTTCACATGCATAACCTAAAGTAATCAACGTACAAAAGGTGAGCTAATAATGAGGAACAACTACAAAGAATAGAGAACTAGCCTGGGATCAGGAAGATCTGAGTTCAAATCCAATCTCAGACACTTGCTAGCTGTATGACCCTGTGCAAGTCATGTAACTCCTGTTTGCCTCAATTCCCTTAACTGTAAAATGAGTATAATAATCACACCTACCAAACAGAGTTGTTGTGGGGATCAAATGAGATGCTATTTGTAAACCATTTAGCGCAATACCTGGCATATAGTAAATGCTTAATAAATGCTTATTCCCTTCCCCTTCCCTAATGTGTAGAAAAGGCAGATACAAGCAGGAAGAAAACACAGCTACAAAAGGAGGACTGATTTTGTGAAGCTAATATATTGCCTCGACGCTCTCTAAGTTGTCCTCTAAGACCAGCAACGTAGCTAGCAGGCAGAGAGGAATGTGGCAGAAATAGAAATGACATTGTATATGGATCAAAGCACATTGTGTAGATTGAAAGCGATTTCTGTGGAACTCACAAGTCCACTTTTAAAGCTAGCTAAATGAAACCTAGGCTTTGTCTTTTTCATATGTAAAGGAAAACTTTCCAAACATTTGGAGTGCTTCCAAAGTGTAATGATTTGCCTCCAGAGCTAGTGGATTCCTCTCACTGAATGTCAAAAGCAATGGTTATATCACCAACTATTTAGATATATTGTTGACGGTATTTTGTTCAGGTCCAGATTGGACTAGATGGCCAGTGAGATCCTTTCTACCTCATCTCCTGTGACCCTTGATGCCTTTGTTGAAGTACAATGGCTTGTTTTCTAAATCTGCAACATAGGCTCATGGATAATATTTTGCAAATATGATGCAACTGGTCCTTAGCCTCAAACAAATGTCTTTGAGAGGTGTTGGCAATTTGCTTTGATGACAGTTCCAAAAAGAAGCATGCTGTTCACACAGCACTTCTGTCTTTGAGCTTTAGGAAAGAATAAATTAAATCAGATCATTGAAATTTACTTAATCACAAAATATAACATTTCTAATATCATAGTCTATTTTGTGTGCCCATAAGCATTTAAGATTTTAGTTAAGTAATCTATTTTTTGATTGAGTTAATAATTTAAGTAATATTTCTTTGTAATCACTTAATAAAATACCTTTGGGCTCTGGATCATCAGAGGAGGAGAGAGTACAGTTACTCTTTCTGTCTTACTAGAAATTCTATTTGCGAATTATTGCATTAGTAACATCACATGTGGAAAGACATCAATTTATAAAGGGATAAGGGAATTAAGTTTCAGCAATGATAGACACGGAGACCAATTTACTCTGGGATGACTGACCAAATGACAGTTCAAGCATCTGCAATATTTGATATGAGTTATGTACTAATATGTACTTTTTCATGTACTCAACCTTAATTAAAAAATTCTCTTTTAAAAGATTTCTTTTTAAAAATTCTAAATGTAGTAAAAAAAAGATATGATATATGCAAATGTATACACAGTTAACCCTTCCACATTGCAGGGGTTAGGGATGTGGTACCCCCATGATCTGGAAAATCTGCATAAAATTTTTTGGCCCTCCTCTCATATTAGAGAAGTATGATTCTTTTTCCTTTTTAAAAAAATTTGGTGTTTACAGTACCTTATTGTAAAATTTGGGTTTCATATTTGTTCATAAGCTCTGTATCATTTGCTGGCCTTCTATCATCTGCAGCTTCTGAAAAACTCCCAAAAAATTCATATTTAATTTCTTATGTTGACCCACAATATATCAAAACCTTGATGGGGAAAGTCACCATGTGGAGAGGATAACTATATTTTCACATGCCATGTATTTAATAGATTCTTATTCTCATTTTTCACGAGTCAAAATGATTTGGGTGATCCAGTTCAACCAAATTTTTAGATGAGGAAAGCGAGGTATGAGGGAGTTGTGGTTTGCTCAAGTTGACCTAATTAATAAGTAGCAAAGCCAAGTCCACAATCCAATTCTAAGACTGGTACAGTGTTCCTTCTCTTTCCCTCATCATTTCTTTCTCTACTCTTGAGTCACAGTTGACTTATGTGAAAAGAGACCTGGATTCTAATCTTTGTTTACAGAGTGCTTTTTTAAGGAGTAGGTTGATTACATAACTGCCTCTGTGTTCCCTCTGTCTATAAAATGAGGATAATATCATTTGCCCTTGTTTACCTTTGGGGTTGCTATGAAGATAAAATGAAATATTTTCATAGAGATAATTGCTTTGAAAGAAAATATCTATTTTCCTGATGATAAATGATTACTCACAACCAAGTTATTCCTACTTTAGATCATACTTCTGTATTCTTCAGAACTTCCTCAAGGAAAAGAAAACTTCCTCACAGGGTACACTTTCCATTTATTGGAATTCTCTCCACAAGGATACATCCATTCTCTGCCATGTGATCATACATTTGTTTGTATGTTACTCTGAAACTGTTCTCTAGTTTTCCCTTAGATATATAGAATCTAAGCATAGGAATGAATCGAAGAAGTAATTGAATCCAACACATATCTGAAGTAGATATACCACATACTTATCAAGTAGTCATAGTGAAAGGGCCCATCACCTACCAAGGCAGCTCATTCAAGTTTTAGATAGCTCCAATTGATGGAAAATTTCTCTTTATGTCAAGCCTAAATTTGTCTGTTTGCATCTTATATCTGGTCTCGTAGTTTTGCTGCTTCTACAAATAATTGAAGGGAACTATCATGTTCTTCTCACCTACTCGCCCCCTGCCACCCTGATCTTCCTTCTCTAGGCTAAGCATTCCTGATTCCTCCAAGCCAACATGGCATCATCAAGAATATGTCCTGCCAAATTAACCTATCTGGTTTTTTGGCAGGATTACTATAGCAATAGATTGAGGCAGTGCTGTAGATATAGTTTGCCTAGATTTGTTTGTAAAGAATTTGACAAAACATCTTAAACTATTTTTGTGGAATAGTTGAAGAAATGTGGAATAGATAACAATTAGATTTGGAAATGGTAAAGTGACTGGAGTAGTCATATTGAGAAGCTTTATGGCAACTTGGAAAAAAGGTCTCTAGCAGAATACCTTGGGTACTTATGCTTGGCCATGTGCTATTTAACATTTTTATCAATAAAAACATAGGTAATATTCTTATCAAATTTATAAATGACATGAAACTAATCACTAGTATATTCAAATACCAAGATTCATAAAGATCTCAATAGGCTAGGACTTTGGGCCATATCTTATAAAAGTTAATAGAGTTAAGTGTAAAGTTTTATGCTTGAGTTCAACAAATCATTTTCTCAATTAAAAGTCATAAAAGGAAATATATATTTATTAAACACCTACCAGGTACTAGGCACTTAATAAATCTCACTTGAGCCTCACAACAAGCTGGGTAATAGGTGCTATCATCATCATCATCATCATTATTATTATTATATTATTATTATAACCATTTTACTCTTTATGAACCTGAGGAAGACAAAAGCTAATTGACTTGCCCAGTATTACACATTCTGAGTCCCGATTGGAACTTACATCTTCCTGATGCCAGGCCCAGAGCTATATCCACTGAAGAACCTTGCTACTTTTGTAGTTAGGGAAGGGCATGATGGGACAGAGGGACATTTCTTTTTTTTAGTTTTTGGAGGGGGGAAGGCAGGGTAATTAGGGTTAAGTGACTTGTCCAAGGTCACAGCTAGTAAGTGTGTCAAAATGTCTGAGGCCAGATTTGAATTCAGGTCCTCCTGATTCCAGGGCCGGTGCTCTACTCACTGGGCCACCTAGCTGACCCTCAGAGGGACATTTCTAGATAATAGTTCTTAAGAAAAAGATCCCATAGTATTAGTGGCTTGCAAGCTCAAGCTATGACCACAGTGTGATAATGACAGCTGAAAAGTACAATCTTAGTCCTTTGAGAAATGCAGAGTGTCCACGATCAGGGAGGTAAGAACCCTGCTGCCCCCTTTTTAGACCACAGGTGTTCAGGTCTAGGTACCACAATGCAGGAAGTACATAGATAAGCTTAAGAACCTCCAGAGAAGGGTAAATAGGACAGTGAGGAGATTGGAGAGCATGTCATGGAAGGATCAGCTGAAGGAACTAGCCTGGAGCTGAGAAAACTTAGGATGACTCAATACCTGGGGTCATAGTTACATAGGCTGTCATGGGAGAAAGAGATTAACTCTATACTGTTTGATCTTACAAGGCAGAGATAGGAGCAATGGATGGAAGAGACAGGGTTATGCCTGATGCAAGGAAATGCTTTCTAATAATTTTAGCTGTCCCAAAGTGCAATGGGTTGCCTTGAGAGGCAGTGGGTTTGTCCTCACTGGAGACCTTTGAGAAAAGCGTGGAAGATCCCTTGGGTGTATCATAGAGGAGTTTCTTCTTCAGGTATGGCTAGCACTTGAATGGGCTTCTGAGGACCCTTTGTCATTGTTGTTCAGTCACATCCGCCTCAGTGTGATCCCATAGACTTTTCTCCATGAGGCTTTCTTAGCAAAGCTATTGGAGTGCTTTGCCATTTCCTTCTCCAGTGTGCTTCCATTTTACAAAATAGAAACTGAGACAAATAGGGTTTAAGTGACTTGCCTAGGGTCACACAGCTGGCATCTGGGACTGGATTTGAACTCACATCTTCCTGACTCCAAGACCAGTACTCTATCCACTGTACCAACTAGCTGACCCTCTGAAGACACTTACAGCTCTCAGATGCTGTGATTCTGTGAAGGAGTGTATTCTTAAAAGTTAAAGCACTACACAAATACTAAATACAATATTAGTGCTTTAAAGAGAAAAACCATGCAGAATTATTTTCTCCAATAGAACAAACAACCTCACTAAATTCCTTTTTTTTTTTTGGTGAGGCAGTCAGGGTTCAGTGACTTGCCCAGGGTCACACAGCTAGTAAGTATCAAGCATCTGAGGCCAGATTTGAGCTCAGGTCCTCCTAACTCCAGGCCCTGTGCATTATTAAACTCCTCCTCTGGTGGCTCATTGTGCCATAACATGGTTCTTGAAGACTGTACCGGCAGAACACACACTACAGCTGATCATATCAAGGTGTAAGAGCTTTATGTATAGGCTGATAGATGGGACAGCTGCCATCCAATGACCAGTTTACCTTAATTTGGTGAGATCCATCACCAAGTGGGTCATAAAGGGATTATTTAGCTTCAACAGCTCTCTAGCAGAGCCTACAAAGTTGTACTGGGGGACACTCTGTGTTGGGAGTGGGAGGGGGCGGGGGTTTGATATACAGACAAAATCATAGGGCTGGGAAGTATTGAAGTAAGAGCCATAGCATTTTAGAGCAAAGGGCCTTCAGAAATCATCTGGGCCAGCTGTTTCCTGTGGTTTCTGATTTAAAAAAATAAAATAAAATAAAGCAGAAAGCCTGGCCTCAAAGGAAAGTGTGGGAAATTTAGAATGTCTAGTTGTGTAATACTAAGCCTAATCTGAGTGATCCTTGTACAGCCTGCAAATGAGCAATCTGTATGATACACAACTATGACCTCTAAGATCACAAAACCAAGGGCTCATAGAACCTGAAGGTAGAAAAGGACCTTAAAAGGCCATTCAGTCTATTTTCCTGCTTCTGGGTCAGGACTGCATATAAACACTTCCAGATGGGTAAGAATCCCATCATTTTACTAGCAATAATAATTTTCTCAATAATATATTGCAATGACCTATTAAAAATCCTAGAATACAGTTTTGTTGAGATTTAGCAAATAAGTATCCCCCATATATTTCCATAGTCTATAATCATTATCATTTAAAAAAATCTTTTCCCACTAACAAGAACAAACTCAAGAGAAACAAGGTAGGATGACTGTGTGGAATTGACTATATATGAGAGAATATGTTTACAAACAGAGGGTCTGGGACAAGATCTCTGATTTAACTTACATAAGGAATTTCCTGGTGAAAGAAACTCCATCATTGTAGGTGAGCACCTTCTGTTCAAATTATAGCCTTAAAGAATGGCCCAGAAGCCTGAGATCTTAAATGGCTTGACCAGAGTCTCATTGGCAGTATGTATCTAAGTCATAACTTGAACTTATGTCTTATTGGCTCCAAGGCCAGATTTCTATGTATTGTGTGTATTGTGCCACTTACCCTCCAGAACTGCCTTTCCTTTTAATTTGAATCAAAATTCTGATTTTTCTTTTTTTGGGGGGGGGGCAAGGCAATCGGGGTTAAATGACTTGTCCAGCATCATGCAGGTAATAACTATCAAGTGCCCGAGGCCAGATTTTAACTCAGGTCCCCCTCACTCCAGGGCTGGCATTTTATCCACTGCGCCACCTAGCTGACCCAACATTCTGATTTAGATAAGTCATTGTGAAGGGTAGGATTTGAACCCAGGTCATCCTGGCTTGTAGGTCATCTCTATATACACTATACCATGTTTTGTCTCAATAATACACTTGGCTGTGCTTATACATATACATGTATTTACGTGAGAGAAAAGCCTCCAACTTGTTGGATAGATCTTTTGTGGAAAATTTATGGAAGAAGATAGATAAATTACACAGGATAGGAAGTCATGAAAGGGTTGCAGTGTTCACTAGTGTAGGGGATACCCACACCACTGAGACCATGGAATTGTTGAAATACACACTTTTCTATGTGTGTATTGTTGTTCAGTCATGTCCAACTCTTCATGACACCATTTGGGGTTTTCTTGGTAAAGATACTGGAGTGGTTTGCCATTCCTTCTCCAGCTCATTTTACAGATGAGAAAACTGAGGCAAACGGGGTGAAGTGACTTGTCCAGGGTCACAGAGTTAGTGTCTGAGGCTGGATTGGAACTCAGGAAGAGAAAGCTTCCTAATTCTAGGCCCAGCGCTGTATCCACTGTGCCTCCCAGCTACCCTAGGTGTAACTTCTGTACATTCATATACAAGGATGTATATATGTGTATATGTATATACACATATATACATATTTCTATCTAGACATAGAATGGCATGGTGAATCTATTCTAGAAGATGGATGTTGGAGTCAAGAAGATCTGGGTTCAAATCCTACTTCTGACACATAACAATCATATATTTCTGGGGAATTCATTTAACCCAGGAAATTCCTTAAGACCTTAAGTTGCCTAACAGCTGCTGATGTGCACAGGTAGAAGATGTTTTCTTGCTTGGAATTCTCTACACTGATGGAATAATAGGTTCAGACAAATGCATAGCTAATACACACCTCTGTTTCTATGAGCTGAACATCTTTAGGCAAAATGGGACTAGAAGATGTATAATGAGCCAATGCCTTCAATGAGTATTGTTTGTTGATGTCATGAACAAATTTCTCCCTGGTTGAATTTCTAACTTACAATTTTTAAAAATTTGAAGAAGTTTTATGGAAAAATGTCACTTTTAAGCTCATACATATGAACTCATGACTATTTATAAGGTTGATAATATTATAGCTAAATTATTATGACTGGAAAATCTTTTTGGATACTTAACATCACAATTGTATTTTCTGAACTTCATGAACTCATTTAGTAGCCAGAGTTCTGCAGTATGAAGATGTTGGACTCTGACCCAGAATCAAAGAATAGAATCAGAAACTTGGATGGGCCAGTTGGGTTAAAAAACAAACTTCATAAGTACAACAGGGGGAAGATATAGGTTCACAGCAGTTCATCTGGAAAGGATCAGGGGGTCTTAGCAGACCACAAGCTTAATATAAGTCAGTGGTATGAAATGGTAGCCACAAAAGCTAATAACTGTATTGCCATCCCATTCCATTCCATCTTCCCTAACAACAGAGCATCTACTTTGGGGCTCAGTTCCTTCTTCTATAAAAATGAGGCTAATGGAAGAGGGAAAAGAGAATGATATTTATATTGCACCTAATCTATGCAAAGCACCATGCTAAGTACTTTATGAATATCTTGTTTGATTCTCACAACAACCCTATTATTGTTAACTCCATTTTAAAGTTGAGGAAACTGAGGCAAATAGCTTAAGTGATTTGTCCAGGGTCACAGTTAGAAAGTATCTGGCACCAGATTTGAACCCAGGTTTCCCTAACTCCAGGCCTAGCACTCTATCTGTCTCACCATCTAGCTACTTGCTTTATTATAGTAATTGCCAAGGTCTTTTCAGCTCTGAAATTCTATGAATTTATGTACAGGAAAAAAACTTCCTTTCTTCCCCTTTATCCTGCCTGATTCAAAAAGCAGAAAAAAAGAAAAAGATTTCCTCAGTTTATTTACAAAACTTCTTGGAATGAGAATGAGCTGCTTGTGGTTCCTGTGGCTTTTTCAGGGTTTTTTTTTTCTCCAAGCAGAGGATGCTGGTCAACTGAATGACCTCTCTACATCTAAACCATGCTCCCTTGTGATCACACTTCTCAGTCTCATTGGTTCTCTTCCTCAGTAAGCCTAGCAGGATTTATGTTCATGGTAAAAGGCTCCCTAAGTCACCAGAATGATTTGAAAAGACAGTTCTAATAAGGGTTAAGTGTTCAGTCATGAGTGTCTTCCATTGAAACCATTGCCATTGACACCAATATAAGATAGTAATGGTGAGGAGTCTTTGTACTAGATACTCTACAGGGTGTCCCTAAAGTCTGGACACATAGGCAAAAATGCATATTTTCAAGAAATTAAATGAATGAAATTTTCGACAACATTTTATTTAATTGAATATTAACAAATAATATCTTCAATATGATTTCCATCATTTGTGATGCAAAGGTTGATGCATTTTGCAAGATTCACATGAACTCGATGCAATAACTCTACATTGCTGTCAATTTTAGCACATTTGCTCTTTATGTGTTCAATCAAGTGTGTTGCATCTGTGATTTTCACTGAGTATACCTTCTCGTTTAGCATACCCCAGAAAAAGAAGTCAAAGAGGCTAAGGTCTGCTAATATTCCAAATATTTCAAAATATGCATTTTTTCCTATGTGTCCAGACTTTAGGGACACCCTGTATTACTGTGGAAGACAACACTGCCCTCCCGCTCCCTCAGATTCATAATCAAGATGTCATCCTTAACCCTTCCTTATCTCTCACTCTCCATGTTCAAGCTATCACCAAGGCCTATTGATTTCACCTTTGCAACATCTCTAGAATATGCCCCCTTCTCTCCTTTCACACTTCCACCACTCTAAAACAGGCCCCTCATCACCTTGTGCCTAGGTTGTTGTAGTAATAACCTACTGCTGGTGGGTCTGCCTGCCTCAGGTATCTCCCCACTCCAATCCATCTTCCACTAAGCCACCAAAGTGATTTTCCTAAAGTGCAAGTGCAACCACGTCACACACACACACACACACACACACACACACACAACCTCAGCACCAACAGGATCAAATACAAAATGCTCTGTTTGGCTTTCAAAGCCCTTTGTAACCTAACCCTCTGCTACTTTTCCAATCTTCTTAATTACTCTCTGCCATATACTCTTTAATCCAGTGACCCTGGCCTCCTGTCTGTTCTGAGAACAAGATACTCCATCTCTTAGCTCTGGACATTTTCTCTGGCTATTCCTCTATGCCTGAAATGCTCTATGTCTTCCACTTGACCCTCTAACTTCTTGGCCTCCTTTAAGTCCCAGCTCAAACCCTATCTTTTAGAGGAAGATTTTCCAAACCTCTTTTAATTATTTTGCCTTCCCTCTGTTAATTATTTCCTATGCATTCTGTATATAGCTTGCTTTGTACATATCTGTTTACATTTTGTCTCCCCATTCGACTGTAAGCTCCTTCAGGCCGAGGACTGTCTTTTTCCTCTTTTTGTATCCTAGGACTTGGCACAATGTACATGGTACATAGTAGGTGCTTAATAAATGTTTATTGATTGATTTATTGATTGAGATAAGACTGACCCTCAGAAGCAGCCATGCCCCAGTATGGAGTATTTGAGTATGGATCCCAGGCCCATACTCAAAACCTTCCCAGAATTGTAAAACCTGCCAGACTTCTCACTCCACTGGCATCAACTTTAATAATAATAACAAACAACAACAATGAATGTTTATATAACATTAGCTGTGTGCCAGGCACTATGCTAATTGCTTTGTATTTATTATCTCATTTGATCCTCACAGCAACTGTGTGAAGTAGGTGCTGTTATCAATACGATCCCATTTTACAGATGAGGAAACTAAGGTAAACTGGGTTACACAGCTAGTAAATGTCTAAGGCTGGATTTGTTTTCCTGATTCTAGGCCCAGATCTCTCCCTACTGCACCACCTAGCCACCCCCAATTCTACAGTGAGGCATCAGAGTGAGACTTTGGTGGTGGCATAATAGAATGGTTTGTCTATCACTAATGAAGGGAGCAGAATGTAGTGGTAATATTGGCTAGGTCTGGAATCAGGAAGACCTGAGTCCAAATCCTGCCTTTGACATTAGCTGTGTGACCCTGGACAAATCATTTAACCTCTATGTGCATCTACAAAGTTACAACTCATGAAGAGAATGCCTTATACTGATGAAATCCTAAGCCCATTAGGTATTTATCATTAAATGCATTAAGAGATTTTCTGCATGTATATATCACTTAACCTCACTGAGCTTCGATATTCTTGTCCGTAAAATGAAAAAAGAGCAAAATAGCTTCTTACGTTTCTTCTTGTTCTAACAGTCTACAAGCCTAAAATTATAGTAGATTCATATGAATGAATAAGTAAATGGATAAATTTAAAAACACTATGTGTCAGGCTCTATGCTGAGTACTGAGACTAGAAATAGTGAGCCTGTTGCCATCCTCAAGGACCCTGTAATCTAATAAGGGAGATAACATATATGGGGGAATGAAAGCCAGAGAACGCAGTTTTCATCTGAGAAGTCACAGGAATGGTGAATTAATGCATAGGATCAATGGCGTGCCCTTTTTGGAAGGAATAACAGTATTGATTTGACTACTGCATTTAGAGCAAGAACTTGGGGGAGGAGACTGTACTGCCTGTGGCAGAGCAGGGGTGACTGACTGGATGAGAGAGGAAGCAAGGTACAGTCTGGAACTGGTTACATATAGAGTAGGCCTGCTATGTTTGTACTCACTCACCAAACCAGATAGCTCAGTTCCTGGGTAGGAGTTCCAGAACTGATTGGATTATACACAAAACCTGTGTATACAAAGATGAAGAATTTTTTCCTTTGGAATTCCAGACAAGAGTATGATAAGAATTAACATTATATTTTAATGGATACGACATTGGGGAAAAGAAGACACTTAAGATAACAGAAGATAACAGAGACAGGAAATAACTTTTAAATTCAACAAATTCAATCTTCCATTTCCCCACACACACACACCCCACATACATAAAACCATATAGGACAATGGTCAACGTCAAGCTAATAGCTACAGCTATTATAGGGAAATCTGAAAATGTTGAAGATGTCAAATGGACACTAACAGTCTAAATTAATGTTGCTAAAAGTGTGCTTGTTCAAACTGGCTGACAAGCATCTTTCAGCATGGAACCTGGATGGCATAAGCCTTTTAGTCTCCTGGATCGTCTGAGATAAACTTTGCCTTTTTCCTTTTGGGGAACCGACTGAGGCCTCTTGGATGCATAACCTTTACCTGAGGGGATGAGAAGACGTGGTATAAAAGGAAAGAGCAGCAAAGCACATTGTCCTATAGAACACAAACTCATACAATTCAAGGTCAATTATTACAAATTCCTACATATGCTTTATGTTGGAAAACTGAGGAGATAAACGCCACATTTTATTCTCAACATCAGGTTGTAATTGGGAGAGATTAAACACATGCCCTGGCGAATGTTCCAAGAAAAGCATCAGGGTAGGCAAGAAAAAGCCAACTCTTTAGGACAATTTTGCATTGGATTCAAATAATCAGCTGGCCCTGTACTAGAACCCAATTGAAAGGAAATGGGGTCAGAACTCATTGTCTACATTAAACCTAAAATATTGTCCACCTCTTCGGCTAAGCCTAGGAAATTAAAGTCAAATTCTTTAATCGATTTATTAACAAATGTAGTTACTATTTACCAGGCACTGTGATAAGCACTGAGGATCAAAAGACAAAAGTGAAAATTCTTATTCCTAAGTAGATAATATAAGTGCTAGGGGAGAGTAAAGGGGAAGAGAGGAGCAGCATACTTATCTATAGGTATATACAGATCACATACAGAGCAGACTTAAGGTAATGGGGGGAGTAGGGGAACACTAGCAACTAAAGGGATTAGGAAGAGCCTCTGACAAAGGGTAGTACTTGAGATATCTTGAAAGAAAATAGGGATTTTTGGTGGTGCAGGTAAGAAGGAAGAGTATTCAGGCACAGAGAACTGCCAGTACAAAGATAGAGGTGGGAAGTGGGTCACTATGTTTGAGGAGCACCCCGAGTCGTTATGGCTTGATCTTAGATTTCTGGAGGAGAAAGTGAGGCTGGTGATCTTGCACAGCCCTCCCTCACTCAAATCAAAGTCAACTGCAAGTCATGTCATCATTTCCCTGATGTCATGGTCCCCTTTGAAAACGAAGGACAAACCCAGCAACCTGGGTGGTTGGGGAGTAGGGATGGGTAAAAAGGCTGGTAAGTTAGTATGGAGCTAAGAGTTTTAAATGTAAAACAGGAGTTTATATTGAATTCTAGAGGTGACAAGGGCCTACAGGGGTTATTACACAGGGGAAGGGGAAAGAGACACATGCACTTTAGGAAAAATACTTTAAACCTATATGTACAAAAATATTTATAGCAGCTATTTTGTGGAGGCAAAGTATAGGAAATTAAGGGGATGCCCATCAGTTGGGGAATGGCTGGAAAAGTTGTCACATATAATTACGATGGAATTCTATTGAGCTATAAGAAATGATGGGAGGGGAGGGGGACTAGTTTCAGAAAAACCTGGGAAGACCTATATAACCCAAAGTGAAGAAAGTAGAACCAGAAGATCATTGGATATAGTAACAGCAATATTGTAATGATGATCAACTGTGAAAGACTTAGTTATTCTGATCAATATAATGATCCAAGACAGTTCCAAAGAACTCATGATGAAAAATGTTATCCACCTCCAGAGAGAGAACTGATAAATTCTGGGTGCAAGTTGAAGCATAATTGTTTTTCCCTTTCTTGATTTTTCTTGCTCTTTTTTATTTTGCAGCATGGCTAATACGGAAATATGTTTTGCATGGTTTCACATGTATTGTTGATATCATGTTGTTTGCCTTCTCAATAGGTTGGGAATGGATTGGAAAAACAGAAAAATTTGGAACTCAAAAAAAAATTTCAATGATGTTAAAAATGAAATATAAATTAAAAAAAGAAAACCACTTTGGCAGTGGTATAGAGTAGGGGTGTCAAACTCTAATAGAAACAGGGATCACTCAGCTATACATAAGGATCCCTGTGGACACACATTGACTTAGAAAATCAAAAATTAACATTATCTATGTTTTGTTGTTTTTTAATTTATTTTGTTAAATATTTCCCAATTGCATTTTAATCCGGTTCAGCAAAAGTCTAGAGTGTTGCAAGCTACAATGTTTAACACCACTGTTATACAGGATAGATTAGAGCAGAAAGAGACTTGAGAGACTAGATGTATTAGACCAATGAGAAGACAATAGTCCAGGTGAGAGGTGATGAGGTTCTAAACTACACTGGAGGCTGTTTAAATGGAGAGGAGGGGATATATGTAAGAAATGTTGTAGAGGTAGGAATGAAAAGTAGATATGTGGGTTAGGGAGAATGAAGCATCAAGTATCTTTTTTTTTTTTTTGCTTTGGAAACAATTGGAGTTAAGTAACTTGCCCAGGGTCCCACAGGTAGTAAGTCTCTGAGGCTGAATCCTGAGAGACTGGAAGTATGATGGTGCTATAAACAAAAATATTGGCCGTGCTTAAAAAAATCCAACACAATTGCCTGTGAAAATGGACACAAAACTATGGAAATAACTCATGTGTTACAATTTTTTCTAGGACACCAACACCACAAGGGCTATCTCAAAACTGCCATGGATTCTATGCAGTTTCCTACAATTTAACATTTCTACCAGCTAGAAACAGGTCAAAAGATGACTTTGAGCCTGTTTGAAAGTAGTTTATGCATAAAAAACACAATCATAAAAAATTAAATGATTCAGCAAACACTTACTGTGTAAGCACCTACTATATAAAGAGCACTAGGCCAGGTGCTGGGTGTACAAAGATTAAAAATTAGAGGCTGCCCAAAAGAAGCTTACTTCCCACTAGAAAGGAGATACCACGTACACAGAAAAAATAAACACAAAACATATATGTAACAGGGGCAAGTCCATGGAACATGCATTTACATGAATCAGAGGTGTGATTCAAATAAATTAACAACAGGTTCTCCACTGAACCGAGAGGAGGTGCCAGCTGCTTCCTATGATGTGATGGGTGCAGACCCCGCCCCCGCTAACAACCGGTTCACCAAACTCAACCTAAAATTAGATACCGATTCTGCCAAACTGGTGCAAACCAGCTGAATCCCACCACTAACATATATACACAAAGTAATTAAAAAGTATTTTCTTTAGTGGAATAGAACTAGCCACTGGGGTGATAAGCAAAAGTATCATGTGGGAGAAGCATTTGAGCCAATCCTTGAAGGAGATTAGAGATTTTAAGAAATGGCAAATCAAGGAAGTAGTCCCCCAAAAGTCCCCTCCTAATTTCAGAACATGTGAAATACAGTTTAGATACTTAGACACTCTCCATAAGGTATCAGTTCTCTGCCTACCCCTGGCTCAAAGGCTGTTTTTGTTTTTCTAAATCTGTTTCCTCAGTGCATCCTAACGTCAGTCAAGGCTGCCAAGGAGGCTGTGCAACATGTTCGGATTACAATGGATGTTTGTCATGTAAGCCCCGGCTATTTTTTGTCCTGGAGAGGAATGGCATGAAGCAGATTGGAGTGTGTCTCTCTTCATGTCCAAGTGGATACTATGGAACACGATCTCCAGATATAAATAAGTGTACAAGTAAGTGCCTCCGGTTCATTTCACCTCGGGGACTCTGTTAAATTGGCAGATCCTCTAACACACTTTTGGCATTAGCATGAAATAAATAAGTGTTTCTCTGAGAATTAGACCAAGCTCCATTTGCACGTTCCCTTTAGGCTGGGAATCCAACCCATTTCAATGAGCATTCATTTATGAGAATTTTTTCATTGCTTACTTACATAAACATCTGTCATTTTTTATAATACATACAATAATAAAGCAAAATCGATCTGAGTCTATGGTTATTTTTCTTTGAATTGGGTGAACAGTGCCCTGAGCCTCAACTCATCTGTTCTAGGTTTGCTTTACCACTACAACTCACCACATTTTAAAAGAATTAAAGAATCATGTTCATTTTCTTTTCTGTTTGTTTTTGCTCCAGGAGGGATTTACGATAAAGTAATTGGAAATTGTGTTTCTAGACATCAAAATATCATTCTGGTCATTCTGTTCTGTCCTTTTCCCTACCAGTTCCAACCCTAAAGCAGACAGATTTTTTCCTTACAATAATGGTATGTGGACCAACAAGTAAATGGCTGTCAAGTGTCAAGTTGCTTCTGATTAAATTCTCTACTTACCATCTAGCTCAGATTCTCTCTTTCTCTTAGAGAACAGAACATGCTTCACATCTTACCAAACCAAGTCTATAACAAGAACTCTAACCCACCAAATTCATCACTGTCATTTAAAACAATAAATGTAAAGGCACCCATAAGAAGGAACTGCTCCATAAACTGCTTATTTGGATTAGTAGAATATAACTAGTTTGAACAAAATGAGAACCATTAAATCTAACTTTTAGCCAATACCAGCCCTACAATTTTTGCCAAAAACAACAATCCTTTTCACTTTCAGAATTTCATTACATTTCTCCATATTGTTATTCCCATTCCCAAGCCTAATCTAGAAATCCATCAACATGAGAGAATATATTTCTAGTCTGATCATGATCTGTTTGTGGGAAAGATTTTTAGAGTGCCCATTCTTGGGAGATTTTCAGACCAAAAATGTTTCAAAAACGTATCATCGCTACATACTAATCATGAACTGTTTTCAGGGGAGAAGGGACAGAGAAGTCTAGATGGGTAAGTTGAGCAGTGTAAGGAACTTTTAGGTGAGGGAAATCCTTCTACTAATGTAGAATGGCTACTGTTCAGCAATTCCAAGTATTAGGTGCCTGAGGAACTAAGAGGTTAAGTGACTTTTCCAGGGTCAGACAATATGTGCCAGAAGACAGACTTAAACGTAAATCATCCCACTTCCAAATCAGTTGTTTTCTACTATTTGACATTGATTTTTATTCATATCCTGAATCCATCTTTTTCTTCTAAATGTAAAACTGTCATCACCTAAAACAACAAAATATATAATGAAATAAACTATAAAAGAATGCTATAGATCCCTTGAAATACTGAGGTAACTGGACATGGTTTTCTAACATGAAATGTTTTGTTCCCTTTGAAAGCAAAAAAAAATGCAAAGGAATGTTAAAAATGAATTAACATTCCACAAATATGAAATAAATTACATTCCTTTTTTTATTTTCAGCTTCAAAACAAAATAGATTTATATCATGTTTGGTTTAGTTTAATTCCCATAATGACAAATTGGGATACTTAGGGAGAAAGAGTTTGGAGAGGGGTAGTGTTTACAAGTGTGTATTTTCAAGTCTCCATTTGATAAGTATAGGACTTACTTATAGATAACCCAGCAACTTTCCTTTTTTATTTAGCCATAAATTTCTCAGGAAAGGTGCATGCTGAACTTGAGCTCTTTTGAGTTCTAAAGATAAAAATAATTATATGCATGCGTTTATGTCTACTGGCATCTTCACAAAAATGTGGCTGAGTTTTTTGTTAACATAAGCACAATGAAACAAGTCTAAGATGTATGTTGAAATGCATTAATTTGTGATGTTGGGAAAATGTCTCATTCTGTATTTGTTCTTATTCTTATGAAAGATAAAAATCCCAATATGCTCATTTTAGCCAAATAAATAGAATTATAGGTTAGTAGATTAAAATATTATATATTGAGATTTCAATGTAACACTACTAAAAACAAACAAGAATTCAGAAAGGCGGGATGCTAGAGCAGAAAGTATTGAATATGGAGAAAAGATCCGATGGATTTTTGTTCCCATTGTTACTACCCATGTGCCCTGTGGCCTGTCATTTAACTTCTCCAAGACTCAGTTTACTTTTAAATAAAATATCAATGGGTACATTGAGGGGCTTCGTGGATGGAGAGCTGTCCAGAAGTCATTTCCAAGTTCTCCTTCCAACACATATAATCTGGGGGATCATAAGCAAACTTCCTTGGCTTTTTAGCAAAATGGGCAACTCTCTAAGACTTATATAGTTACAAAGAATTGCTGATTTGTATCCATGGAGGTAGTTTCCCCACTCAGAGCTCCCTACAATGATGAAATCATAGGTCTACACCAAAATAAACAAGCACCAAAAAAGAAAAGTGACACTCCCCACCTCACACCTCACTCCCACACCTCATGTGTGAATCATGCTGAAAAGAAAGCTATTATTATTGTTTGGTTCTGGACCCCATAACACTTGTTTTACACACAGAACTGCTAAAGAGACTTCACGGTGTCATACTTACATAGGAGGCATTCCTGTGCTACAGACCTCAAAATGCCATCATAACTTTTATTTTATATTACCTTCGCTTCTGAATATATTCATTCCCCATCTCTTTCCCAGCAAACTATCTCTTGTAGCAAAGAGTAAAAAAGAAAGAAAAAAGAAAAGCAGTTCCATAAAACTAACCAACATATCAACCTAGTCTAACAACTCTCAAAGTCCCACCACCTCATTAGCAAAGAAGGGAGGAGATGCATTATCTTACCTCTTCTTCATCTCTCACCTATTTCTACTTAATTCTATGTGGTTGTAATGTGGCATAGTGTAAAAGTGTGCTGGATTTGAAGACAGAGGATCTGGGTTTGAGTTCCAGCTCTGCCATTTGCTGCTGTTTGCCTTCAGAAAAGTCATATAATGCTCTGGTCCTCAGTTTGTGTAACAGTAAAATTAAGAGTTTGTACTAAATGGCCTATAAGGTCACTTTCAGCTCTAAATCTATGAACCTCTGTTAAAACATTTTAGCCAGCTTCTTATAATAAATCACAGATAGCCATGTCTCCTGATTTCACTGCCAACTAAACAACCATATCTAGAAATCTTTTTCATTTGCCTCCAAAGAGAAAGGGTATTTAAACAAATCAGCAAATTTGACGCTTGGGGCTACCTTAAAGACAGATATGTATGAACTGTGTGACCAGTCTTTCTGATCATATAGAAATCAATCATTGATTCTGGTCAAAATCATCTAGATCTCAAAATACTTCGTTTATTGCTTATGTATAGCTTCAGTTCCTATAATGCAAATTGGACGCACAATACTCCAATGAGGTTGATGAAAACCTAATACAGTTTTTTCTTCCTTCTTCTATTTCAGAATGCAAAGCTGACTGTGATACCTGCTTCAACAAAAATTTCTGCACAAAGTGTAAAAATGGATTTTACTTACACCTTGGAAAGTGCCTTGACACCTGCCCTGAAGGGTTAGAAGCCAACAATCACACCATGGAGTGCACCAGTATTGGTGAGGAGAAATTCTGAACTAATTCTTAGTAATTAATAAGAAACCCATTAGACCAAAGGCTCTATCAGGACTTCAAGTCTTAGTAATAAGCCAACAAAGTGAATGGAGAGAGAGAGAGAGAGAGAGAGAGAGAGAGAGAGAGAGAGAGAGAGAGAGAGAGAGAGAGAGAGAGAAACCCTGGTGAAATTCCAATGGTGCTCCTTCCACCCTCTTTTATAAACGTAAAATTTTTTCCCCACATTCCAACCCCAGAGTATGTTGGAATGTGATGTGACATTGAGGGGATCTGTAATGTACATCTAGGGGTCAATTTATATGTGTTTGTATCCTTTACAATCAAGGTAACATCATGTTGCATGCCTTTTTGTGATGCTCACTCCTGAGATACATTTTATTTGGATTATCCAGGATATTCTTCTTTTCTTTTTATACATTTCAAACAAATCTGCCATGGTATAGTGTCAAAGGACCAAAAAAAAAGCTAGATCTAATCCCATCCCAGGACCAAAGCTGTTCTGTGATCCAGCTGTTGGTTATGCCTTGGGGCCAAATAAGGTACGAATTCTGTGTTGGGCCAAACAATGGCCAGGACCAACCAAGGAGAATAATTAAGATTATTTAGGACAAATGCCCCAGGGAGATCAGTCAGAGGCTATGAATCTTGAATTGACATAGTTCATGATGTTATGATCCTGCCCTCAAACTGCTTTGCTGAAACCTCCAAGTTACATAGGTTGTTGACTAAAAGAAGAGAGGCTTTGGGATTTACTCATTTTGACAGAATGAGACAGTTCCAGTGTCTGATTAATTACAGGCTGAGCTTCCCAGAGGGAGGGTCCTCAGACAAGCTGTTTGTCTAAATAAGGGATTGCTGTCAGGCTCTATTTTTTTCTCCTTTAAACGATGTGCAGCTACTACTGCCACAAGTTTGGTGAACACTTGGGGAGCAGATGGTGACCCAAATGGGAGAAGGGCATATTAAATCTCAAGATCCCCTGGGCAAAACCTCTAAGAACCTTTGATGCTGAGATGTTATTGACATGTGCACATAAGCATCATCCCAATCCAGTCCATGATAGCCTCCAGGACTCTGTATTGGGGTCTCCACACTGCTGATTCATTCCATTTTCAAATGCTGGAGGTAGAAATAATGCACCTTTTCTTAACCACTTCAAGTTTTTTAAGGACCTTTCTTTCAAAATATCTGAGGTAGGATAAAATAGATGAAATGTTTGAGATAAGCTAACAGTCTCCTGGAAAACAAGACTCTTAAAGCCATATATGTTTCATTATGGTTAAAAGCAGCTTTCATCTCTTTCTCTCCAAAAAAAAAAATACAAAAAGAACTAGAAATAGGGGAAAGGTACACAGGAAAATAAATGCTGTTCTTTGTAGGTTCTAGAGGATAATGAATAAGAGATGACAATTTCCAACAAGTGGTAAAGCTAGTGAAGATTACCTCAAAATGCCTAGAGCTTGTTAACTTTTTTTCTATTTTTTAATTTTCTGTACCTGGAACTGGGAGACCATTTGGAGAGTTCCTTAGTTGGAGAAGACCCATTGCTTGAAAGAAAGCTCTGCTGTCTCAGTTGCCTGTTAATATTAGGCCATCTTCCCCAAACAATGAACCTTTCTCTTCCTTCTTAGACTTTTTGCTCTAAATATTAAACAACAATAATAAAATGGTAAAATACTTTCATCCCAAGAGGGCCTATTTTATCTGTGTTTTACATGGTAGGATCAGTCCTTGGATAAATGATTTGATGCTGTTCAGCAGGTATTAATTAAAGATACTATGATCTTTTAAAAATGAGATGTGCCAAATCTGAATCACTTAATGGAAGCTAATTTTCCATGGCCAGGTCTGACCTGTGACCACAACAGGGGCAGCAGCATTGAAACTATGAGGCGTGCCTTGGTCAGCTCCTTGACCCCATTTCACAACATTTACCTCTAATCTGGATCTGATGCCCGTATGATTGACTCAGAAGAGGGGGACCCAGTTGATTGAGTCTCAACTGTAACTTAGATTTAGACCTTTTCTATTGTACCATACCCAGAAAGAGATTACAAGTGAAATATGTCCTAAACTGGAGTTTGGATGTCTGATGTCTGATACTATCTGATACCAAGACCTTTCTTTAGAGAGTAAAATCAGGTAACATAATTGAGATAGGTAGCTCTAGATAAAGATGAAACACTATGCCAAACTCACTTATTCCTCTAATTTCGTATACAAAATGCATGGGCCCAGGAAAAGAACAAACAAGACACAAACACCAATACCCATTAATACCTTTCCTCATAAACAATAAAAGGAAGAGGTATTGGAAGCTTGTTGAAAAGTTCCCCAGATGCATCATTTCTCCAGTTCTATTTCCTTTCTTTATTCTGCTCATCACCATATCCAAACTATCTTGATGAGGCAGCTTGGTGGCACAGTGAATAAAACATTGGCGTTGGAGTCAAGTAGACCCGAATTCAATTCCTGCCTCAGACATTTTCTAGTTGTATGACCATGGGCAAATAATTTAGTAAGCCTCAGTTTTCTCATCTGTAAAATGGTGATAATAATAGTACCTACCTTATAACATTGCTGTGAGGATCAAATGAGTTAACTTGGTACAGGAGTCACTATGATCTGATTAATATGGTGCAGCAGTCAGTAAGAAGACCCCATTATTATTTTCTGAGGAAGGAGAAGGGAAGATATATCCCTGGGGGCTCAGACCCTACCATTTTAGGGAGGAAGCTCATAACATCTCAATGATTCTAGAACTTTTATTTACTTTGTCTCTAGAAACTTTCCCATTGCATAGAACTTTGTTAATTTTAAAGTGCTATGTAAACGTTAGCTATTAGCTAGCCACTAATCATATGCCAGTTTCCTTTCTACTCTCCTTGTCTCTCCTTTGGTTTGCACACTAGCAAAGAAAATCAGGTTACCAGTCTCCACTCAATTTATGTCTTTCCTTCAGCCCCAGCACCATGGGATCATCCTAAGAAAACTTTCCAGGCATTTTACAAGGTGCTGTCTTGTACCCCATTACTACTATACTGACAGAGATGGTTATTGCTGCATTGTTCACATTGCCCCTCTCTTATCAGACATGTCAACTCAACCATGAGCTTCTTTTGAATCCATTGATCTGGAGAGTATGTATTCTTCCTTTCCCTTATCCAGTTATCTCAATCCTAACTAGCACTCTCTGCAATTTAAGAGAAATGTTAAGCAAGCTAGAAAGTTTTTTTAACCATGCCGTTCTTACAATTCAATAAAGAAATCCTTTGTACAACAACTTTCTTTTGCAGTATTCAGCCCCTGCCTGAACAGTGACAAGAAACTCATTACCTTATGAGGAAGTCAGTCAGGTAGTCAATAAACATTAATTAAGTATTTACTATGAGCCAGGTACTATGGTAAATGCTGGGGATACAAAGAAAGACAAAAGATAGTTTCTACTCTCAAGGACCTCAGAATCTAATGGAGGAGATACCCTGTGAACAACTATGTTCAAACAAGCCATATAAAAGATAAATTGGAAATGATCAACATAAGGAAGGCACTAGAATTAAGGAGGTAGTCCATTTTATTGATGGACATCCCTAATTGTTAGTCTTATTTATGCTGTGCTATCTACCCATCGATTTCTCCAGAGTCCCATAAAACCACTCTACTCCCACTTACACGTGATAGCCATCATACCGTCTCTCTAAGTCTTCTATTTTCCAAGCTCTTCTGTAGTTCCCTTCCAGGTACTGTCTAGTTTGTCAATGTGTTTCTCAAACTGTTATTCCTAGAATGAGATGTGTCATTCTAGATGTGCTCTGACCAGTACAGGGTATAATGGGACCCTTATTGGACTCGGGCACCATATAGCTATTAAAATAGTGCCAAATCACCTACTTTTTAAAAGCAACTGTATCATAACATTGATTCATCTAGAGGAGCTAAGTTGCCCGGCGTTGGACTTGAAGTCAGAAAGACCTAAGTTCAAATCTTGCCTCAGACGCTAACTGACTACATGACTGGACAAGTCTCTTAATCTCTCTCAGTCTCGGTGTTCTCATTTGTAAGATGGGGATAATAATAGCACCTACCTTTCAGGATTGCTTCAAGGACAAAAGGAGATGACAGATATAAAGCTCTTTGTCAACTTCGAAGCAATATGTAAATACTAGTTATTATGATAATTATCGAGCTTGTAATCAATCACAACACCATGAACTGCTCTCAAGTAGATTTCTCCTCCATTTCTCACTTCCGTACTTGATTCTTTTATTTTTAAACCTAAATCCTGGACTTTATATTTATCCCAGTTTAATTTTATTCTATTCATTTGGACTCAGAGTATAAATATCTTTTAAAATTTTGATTCTGTTGTCTAACATGTTAACTATCCCTTCCGACTTCACATCAGAAAATTTGTTAAGCATGCCATATCTGTCACTTCACCTTTGTCTGTCTCAGTTTCCCCATCTGTAAAATAGGAATGATGATGATAATAATAATAATACCTATGTCCCAGGTTTGCCAAGGGACAAATGAGATAATACACATAAGGCTCTTCTCAAACTTCAAAACTCTATTTAAATATTATTCATTATTATCATGATCCATCTAAGTCAATGATAAAAATGTTGAACAACATAGGATCAAGTAAAGACCCCTGAATTATATCACTAAAGATTTTCTTTCAAATTGCTTTTCATTCATGAAACAACAATCTTGGAATCCAGTCCCCATACATGTAGGCTGTAGCCAAGATATCTACGGCACTGTCCTGAGCTGTTACTCTAATAAACCTATTGAGAGAAATGAAGTAGGTTTGGAATCATTTATTCTAGTTTTAGTGAGTTCAGGTTGACTTGGTAATCAATATTTGACCAGTTTTCACCAACTATTTGTTTAATTATAAGTTCTGGAGTTTTGCTTGGTATTCATTTGAAATTTGGTAGTTTCCCAAAATGCATCTTTTTCTTCTTTTTGAAAAATTGAATAATGTTTAGTCCTTTTCCTTCTTCTGGCACCCCTCCCATCCTCTATGATTTCTCAGAGGCTGCTGACAGTGGTTCCACAATCACTTCTGCAAGTTCTTTCAGTCCCCTGGGATTTTATTTGTACAGCTCTGGAAACATGAGCTCATTTAAAATGGCCATGTGCTCTTACTATCTTCTCTCCTATTTGGGAATTCGACTCACTCTTGACAATATGAAGATTATTTCTGGCAGAGCAAAAGAAACAGACTAGAAGCTGAAGAGTTCCGTTCTCTCTGTCATCTTACCCAAACAACTAACCTTTCCCTTCCTTTTCTGATTCTTCAGTCTAAGTATTAGATAACAACAACAGTGACAAAAACCCTTTCAATATTTTAGTTCATTCTGATCTTTGTCTTTCCTGACATTACTCTAGTGGGCTTGTACCACTGTTTTATATTTATCATGGCCTCCTTCAATCTTTTCTATGTGTCTCTTTAAAATGTGAGCTCGTAAGATACATCTCCCTCCATAAACAGATGATTCCCCATTCTCTTGATAACTAAGGGTATTCAAGATTGTGATAACTAAGGGTATTCAAGATTGCATAGTCATCATTTCATTTATTGGAGCTGACCATTTCTCTGGAGCTGTATTTCTTTTGGCTTGTCTGAATATAATGTCAGAGATATTTTAAGTTTATTTTTGTGAGAAATCTTTTCATTAAGTGTAGGATATATTCAGACTATGTCCTGTATCTCCTTCTTTCATAAAAACAAGTTATTGGATGATATTTTTCACATCTTTTGGGGGTTCCCATTTTCCCTACATCACTCGGTCAGAACTGAGTTCATTTAATTTGACAAAAAATCAGTTTGAATCCATTCCATCTTAAATCAGGGGTAGATTTTTATTTGGGCTTTGCTGCTTGTCAATTTTGGAGAGTGGGTTGTAGTAGTTGTTGCTACTTATCTACTAAAGATTTCATGCATGAAGCAGTATAGGATATGGAATAGAATATGGAGTCGCAACCCACAGTGTAAGAAACGTTGACAGGTTTGTCCATGGAAAAAGTTTAAGAAGCCCTAGATAAGAGTACTGAATTGATTGTCAGGAAATCACAGGTTCAAATCTCAAACTGAGGAAGTCACATATCTTTTCAGAGCCTGTTTTTTCATCTATAAAATGGGAATAATAGTAAATTAATTGGATCATATATAAATTACAAGCCTTAGAGTGCTATGTAAATATAGACAATCATTGTCATCATCTGCATCATTATATTATCTGGATCTTCTCACTTTGTTCAACTGAATTCAGATAGAAATGGATACAAGTTATTCTTCTACTATTAGCATGATGACTAGCATATAGAACATTTTCAACAGATGCTTGTTGATGGAATGATTACTTCTTTTATATTTAATGTTCCATGGGCCACTGTGCAGGTGGATAAAATTCATGATATTTGTGTTTATCATCACAGTTATCATCATCAATTAATTAATCAATAGCCATTCCTTAAGCACCTACCATGTGCCAGGGACTGTACTAAGTACTGAGGATAAAAAAGACACCAAAGACAGTCCCTAACCTCAAGGAAAATCTACTATTATGGAGATGGAAAATGCACCTTAACTAGAAAGAGGAAATTGTGCTATTTTTTCAATGGGTAGGAATCATTGGACTTTAGACCTAGAAGTGACCTTGAAAGTAATCTTGTCCAACCTCCCATTTTATAGATGAAGAAACTGAGGCCTATCAAGGTGAAGTGACATAATTTGATAAATAGGAAGAGCAAAAGATGAGGAGGAGGAAATAAAAGTTGAAGGTGATTCTAAAAGGAGTTGAATGCGTCTCTTTAATGGTCTCGAGAGATTACATTTACTTCACTATCCACTTCCATTTACTCCCTTGATGCATTTAGATGTCTGAAAAGTGGCTGCAAAAAAAGCACATGAAAAATGTATCATGCATTGGATTTAAATTCCTAGGAACTTTTAAGAGCCATAGTCTTCTTGAGGTTATTATGAAGAATGGTATTCTGCTCAGCAGTAAGGATTTATTAGGACAGAAGGCAATGAGAGAGGTTACTGGCAAAGCTTCATGGTGGGAGGAATAATTGATACAGTCCTGGGTTGCCCCAGGTGTTGTAAGTTAAAGTTTTTATGAGTAGATATAGAGAAAATATCTTCTTCCAGATGTTCCTCTTCATCAGTAGGACACAAATCTCCTCCAGTAAGAGCTAAAATTGGATATAATTGAGAAGAAGCAACTGATGTTTCGCAAAGGGAGGGGACAGACTCTCAATAGAACCTTTAGGAGTTCCTCCTAGAGATGATCCAGATCCATTTCAGTGACTGCTGTTCAAGCACCCAGCAGGTTCTTAGTGTCTTGGACAACTGAAGCTGGCCCCTGGAGTAAAAACCCTGCCATGCAAGCATGAATATGACAGAGTCAGACCGACAAGAAGGGAAGGAGAGAGAGAGGCAGAGAGGAGTTCCAATGACCTGGGCTCACATCTTATCTCTGATACATACTTGTTGGAACCCTGGGCAAGTTACTTAAAGTCTCCCTGTCTCTTGTAGCTTTTGAAGGCTCTATGCTTTTGAGAAGGTGTTGACTGATCTTCATTAGTAGAGGGAGTTTCATCAGGAAGCTTTCTATGCCAATGAAATCACAAATCTGGTTAGAGAGAGAGAGAGAGAGAGAGATACATGTATGTGTGTTGTAATGTGTATGTATACATGTGTATACCTGCATGTGTGTTTATATGTATGTATGTGCAATGTATATGTGTACATCCATACTGTATTATATGCATATATTTCTAAATGCATTGATACACATATGTACATGTATGCATATGTGTTTATTTGTGTGTATATATGTATCTGCTAAAGTACAGATTGTGCACAGATGTATACATATGTTCATATATGCATATGTATATTTATTCTTTCCTTCATTGTTTGTTTATTTAATAAGAGAATGATATAGGAAATGGAACTCCCTCTATCTGTGCTAGTCAGCCAGTACTTTCACTGCAGTCTTTAATATACATCAACATCTACACCTGTATGTACACATACACATACACATACATGCCATTCTCTTCTTGTTTTTCTTCCTCCATTCTATACCTACAGCTACAATACATGTACATGCATACACATATACATTATGCCACCTTCTTCTTGTCTTTCTTTACCCCCTCTACCCTCCCTTTTATTTTTTCTCATTTACTCTAATTCATCCCACCCACCTTCAAGTTTGAAGGAGTTTCCCTTTTGAAGTTCTGATGAAAGAAAGAGTAAAAACAACCTGTCCATTCAGTAATAATAAAAATGGTTATTAGCTAACTCAACATGTTTCTATTGTCCCATTACAGTGCACTGTGAAGCTAGTGAGTGGAGTCCGTGGAGCCCATGTACAAAAAAAGGAAAAACATGTGGTTTCAAAAGAGGGACCGAAACACGGGTCAGAGAAATCATACAACATCCTTCTGCAAAAGGCAACCTGTGTCCACCCATGAGCGAGACAAGAAAGTGTGTGGTGCAAAGAAAGAAGTGTCCAAAGGGAGAACGAGGTACAACAATAGAAGTCAAATGCATTGTTTGTGTTTTCAGCTCTCATAATTCAACAGTATGAGCACTGCCAAATTGTCTCACATATCTGTCACTTTGACAACACTAGCTCTCCATCAGCCCCTACCTACAGCAGGGTAGACAAATATCAACGCTTGAAAAGGAGTCTTTCAATTTGTAGATTATATTTGTTATGAGGGAAAAAGAGAGGTGTGCTAGATAGCCTGCCTCAGAGTTTGGAAGGTCAGGGTTCAAGTCCTGACTCTTGACACATATGGTTGCATGGTCCTGGGAAAGTTATTTAATTTCTCAGTGACCTGAGCAGTTCTCTGAGACTATAAGTTACAAATGAGTTGCCAATGTGCATTCTTGCAAGGAATTTTATCACTAAGACTTCCTAGCTGCAGAGGAAACTACATGGCACAATCAGAATGCTGGGCCTAGAGTCAAGAAGACCTGAGTTCAACTCTAGCCTCAGATACTTACTAGATCTGCGACACTGGTAAAGTCACTTAATCTTTGTCTGACTCATTTCCCTTAATTGTAAAATGAGGAAATTAATAGCACCTGTCTTCCAGGGTTGTTGTGAGGAACAAATGGAATAATATTTGCAAAGTTCTTAGCACAAAGTAGATGCTTAATAAATGTCTGTTTCCTTCCTTCCTTCTCTACACCAATGAAATCACAGATCTCTTCCCAAAAAACTTTACATAGTTCTACAAGAAACTTCCTTTTACTATCGCTTTTGTATTATGCTGCCATCCATACCTAATTGTTCTCCAAATGCAAGAATAAGAGTGTTTTTATATGTAAGGTAACTATTGATAACATCCCTTTAGAGTTGAAGCTCTGGACCTCTAGCTACTATGGGAAAAGTTCTCGTCGCTTGGGTTACATTACAAGAACTTTTTTAAAATGACATTTTACTTTTTCCCCAATTACATGTTAAAACAATTTTTCAGATTTTTAAGGTTTTAAGTTTCAAATTCTAACCCTTCCTTTCTCCCTCCTCTCTCCCCCCAAAAAAGTAAGCAATCCGATATAAGTTATACTTGTGCAATCGTGTGAAACATTTCTGTATTAGTAATTTAGTACAAGAAGATTTGAATAAAAAAATAAAGAAGGAAAGGAAGAAAGTGAAAAATAGTATGCTTGAATCAGTATTCAAACAATGTCAGTTCTTTCTCTGGAAGCAGGTAGCATGTTTCATCATGAGTCCTTTGGGATTGTCTTGGACCGTCATATTGGTGAGAATAGCTGTTAAACCATTTACATGCACTAGCCACTAGAAAACCATCCATCCAGTGATGACAATGGTGAACAGACACCAATAATTCTCTTTTGCTTCCCTATGTTGCCTACAGACAGGAACAGAGGAATTACGTTGCAAACTGATTAATCAAAAATTACTTACAAAACACTGTGAAGTTTTTGCAAAGATACTTTGAATGTATTTTTAAAATAATAACTATATGTAAAAGAAGGATCCCCACATGAAGTGAGTATTGTATGGGTGCAATGAAGAACAGTCTAATGTTGACAAAGCTAAGTACACCTCGTAGGGTCAGTAGGGTGCACTTGAATGTAATCCAAAACCACCCCCATTTGTATTCACTTTTAGGCTTGTTTCCTTGCTAAGTTTCTCTCTGGGTTTATAGGTAGTCTCAGGAGAGTATGATTTTGTTCCATTTTACCCCAAATGCCAAAAGCTTCTCTCTAATCAGCTCTCCCCTACCCCAGTCCAATCTAAGAAAAATCTCTTTTCCCTTTCTGTTAGCTTCATTTTTCTCAAACTCAAATCTTATAGGCTAGGATATATGGACTTTAATAGCATTACCAAATAGCATTTAAAAAAAGTCAGAGCATTCCCTTTCAGAAAGGGGGACAATAACCACACTGTGGGCTATATTTTGTTCTCATCAACCATTGTAGATGCAGGTTCCAGTCAGATGATGATGCTCTTCATCTTGTCAATTCCTTGCTTCCTCTCCTAGTCTCACTCTTGTCTAGACAAGGACCTCACTGTTGCACTTACCCCATTGTTCTCTACAATTAATGGCAAGAGAGTCAGCATGCCTATGCCAAGCTCTTTGCAGGTTTGGCAGGCCATGCAAAGGCCTGAGCACGGTTACACTTCCATTTCCCTAAACATCCCAGTGATTTTTCCCCCAAAATAAAGCTCCTCAGGCTTTTCTGTCTACTTGCATACCCTTTAGCAAGTGGTCCTACAATGGCATCTCAATGACAATATCTCTGTATACCACAGAAGAAACAGACTATGCCATATAATTTAGTCTGAGAAATCTCTGGTTTGGAAGAGCTAAAGTTTTGATCTTTAACAACATATTTTAAAATTTTCCCAAAAAAATTATACAAGGAGACTGTGACATTGTCATCATTAATGATTATCCAGTGAAATTTCAGAAAATTAATTTAAATAATTGTTGCTGATTTATATGTGTGTAAGTCTGCCTATCTAGGAAGTCTACACAGATGGGTAGGTAACAAACTTTATTTTTATGACATATTCCATAGACCAGTCCACTGATTCTATGAGTCCTTTAACTGTGCATAGAGAGGAGGTGCTGGATTAGTTTGAAAGTACAAAGGGCCTTATAAAACAAAATAAAAAGATTCTGGCAGCATTCAAGTTACTGAAGCTATCTGTTACTCATTTTGTAATTAAGTAGTTATTTCTGTAAGGTCTTAAAGCCACTGGGTTCTTAAGGGGATTTTAGAGATTTGCAAAAATTAAAATAAATAAATAAAGTTTTAAATAAAATTTAGTATAAGGAAGGAAAGTTGGCTAATGTGGTGGGCCTTTCTGGCACTTGTTACCAGTTAATTAAAAACATCTCAGATTTAAGAAATGGGATTTGGCAATCAAACATTTCATCACTCCAATTGCTGGCACTTTCCCATTAATGTTATATCTACTTATGTTTACTAAAATGAATTACAGGTGCTTTTTTTCATTTTAATCTTTCCATAAATATGCTAGGTTAATCAGCATTTAATATCATTTGCTTTTGTGGTGCAAGGTCAATAAAGTATCTGTAGGATGGGCAAATGAAAATCTATTGCTATTTATTTTCTTTGAGGTGAGAATGTTGGTCTACAAAAATACATCTTGCTAGCATTTAATTGACTTAAATATCAATATTAAAAATTTACACTCTTAAAACTAGTAATGCATAAAATAAACAATCCCACAAAATGGTAGTTTATGACTGTGATGTGAGATTAGATATTGGTTACTAGAGATCAATTAATAGTTTCTTTCCATTCACCCCTGCCTTCTCCCTTCTTCCCTTTCCCTAACTCTTTCCCCTGGTTAGTAAGCATAACATTTGGGATCTTAAGCACTGAGGAGATAGAAATATAAAGCTAAAAATCTGATGATAAAATTTGATGTGAGGTTCTCATCATCCTATTTCAATGGATAATTTAGCAACTAGGAAGTGTAGAGATTTTTTTCCAGATAAAATCCCAGCATTATGTCAAGCCTATATTTCTTCATTCACCTATTGTGTACCTGCTTTTCTATATCTGAACTCCCTCACCTACCAACTACTTTTCACGGAGTCAAGAATAGAAGGGCACTTCAAAGGTCACTCAAATCCTCCTTTCTCACCTATCCTTTATTTCCCTCTATAATACACTCCAGAGTTTAACAATCAGCCTAAAATTCTCTTAATAGCAACTTATCAAGTATCATTTTTAAACTTACACAGACCTACCAGAAAAGCCATTATAGCTTAGAAGTACCACTAGAGCATGCATCAAAGTATAATGTTAACTTATACTCAGACTGTATCAGTGTGAACTTGGATTTTTTTTAATGAAACAACTAAAAGACATGTCATCAACTAATTTGTAATCTCAGAAATAAGAGACATACACACAGAAAAAATGCACTGGCAAATCAAATGAAATATTTCCCTCCTCTGATTCTATCTCATTAAAAATGGAATTTCTATAAGCAAATTATCTTTTGTTATTAGTAGTAGTATTGACATTAGAAAAAATAAAGCATCTGCATGAGAAGCAGCTTAGATTAGTGATAAAAAGCTTGCCTCAGAGTCAAGAAAACTTGTGTTCAAGTCTTACTTCTGACACACACTGGCTGTGTGACCTCAGTGGCCCCATGTAACTCTCTAAGACCAAACTTGCAAAGTAGGTGCCAATCTGCATAAGTTGAAGTAGTTCCCATCTGGAAGTTCCCTTTGCCAATTAAATCCAATGTCCCATCCAAAGCCAAACAAATATTTACTGCAAGGAAAAGAATAATATCAGATGAGATTGGTATGGTTGTATCTGCCACTAAAGCAGGCAAAGACTGGAAGGACAGTCCTTGGGATCCATGAAATTCTAAGAGTTCAGGAAATACTTGAAATTTCAGTGTACATTGCTGAATCAGGCATAAGAGACTGATACACAGAAAAGGTAGACAATTTATATAGGAAAACATGAAGATTGTAGGCATGACTCTATCAGCTATGTTCTTATTAATAATCACCATGTGTCAAAAACAAAACAAAACAATAGAGCCTAAAAATGTGTCCTCAAAATGAATACAAGGGATGTAAAGAATAAAAGTAATGCACTAGAGATGGGCCATATTGTTGAAACATGAAATAGTTGCCTTCTATTTGTACAGCACTTTGGAAAAGTAGATTATAAAATTTCAGTGTATCTAGATACTATCCCTGTCTAGAATACTCCCATCAAAAGATTCTCAGTGAGACAAATATAATAGTTTAGTCTCCAAGCTAAATCTGATTTCCTGTCTGACACTTGATGTGCTTCCTACTTATTCATTGACCATTAGGGATTGTTGCTCTTAGTCTGACATGAGATTTAGTCTTATATCGGAACCTTGCTTTCCCTTTGGTTCCTATCTTTAATTAAAAAAAGTCTTATCACATTATTTCTCAGCTGCTTGCAGCTGTTAACATCCAGAGCCTATCCCTATTGAATAATACTTCAGTAATGTCTAAAATGAACTTTGGGAAAGTACCATATATTCTGAAGAATTGTAAAGGCTAAAATCCAAACACCAAGTTGTAATAACAGCAACAAGGGACAATGAACTCTATATCATCATCAATTTATTTTCATCATGCACTATACAATAGGTAACTGGCATTTTTCTAGGCCTCTCTCTCCCCCGCCCCCACCTTTCTTTCTAAAAGACTAGGTTAGGTCCCCCTATTTCACCCAGGGTGGAAGTATGGGGGTTACTTATAGGCTTAGATCCATTCTGATTGGCTTATCACTATGGATTTTTGACCTGCTCCATTTCAAATGTGGACTAGTTCACCCCTCTTTAGATAATCTGGTAACCCCCACCATTCCAAGGTGCTGACCATATTAATGCTAAACTTAATGTGGACACCTGATCAGCTTACTCCACTACAGTTTGGAACTACAAATTCCAGAGATCGATCAGCTTTGATTCCCAGGTAGATAGGATTGCACCGCCATGCTGGGCCATGTTTCTAGGCTTTATGGAGTTTACGGTTACAAAGTATAGAAATATGATCCAATCCACAAGGAACTAAAATTAAGGAAGTAAGAGGTAGGTGAATAGGCTGATATAGAACCAAATCAGAGAAAGGGAGACAGAGATGCAAACACCTTTATATTTTGTGGGAAAAGAAACATAACAGACATTTATTCAGATTTCTAATAAGTTCAGAATAGTTTGATGAATGAGATAAATTTTGAATGAATTTCTAATGACTGAATGTTAGGTTATTTGTCAGTCTGAGGGAGGGAACTATTATAACATAAAGGTCGGGAAAGGATCTTAGAGAAATAGTCCATGTGTATATGGTACTTTTTCATTTACAAGGTGCTTTACAATTTACAAAGTGCTTTATTTACATCAAAACTATGGAGTAGGTAGGGCAGGTATTATTGTTCACATTTTAAGGGAAAAACAAAGGCTCAAAGAGACTAAATCAATTGCCCAATAGTCCCATGGCCAGTGAGCAACAGGCAGGACTCAAAGCAAAGTCTCCTGATTCCAAATCCAATTTTTTCCCCCACTGCATTATATTGCCCCTCAGAAACTTGAGCCTGACTCATGAGCTTCCAAGAGCACGGTTCAGACCAGGGACCTTTAGTTGAATGTTCTTCTAACTGAATATCGTCAAAGTAAAAGATCAAATCCTAGGAGAGCAGGGATTGTTGTTTTTTTCTTTTGAGGGAGGAGTAAAGGCTGGAAAAGAGGATGGGGAAGAACTAGAGAAAAAAATTTAATTATAAAACAATTAAAATATTAAAGGCATAATTCTAATTCTGAGGGCAGAAAAAAACAAATGTGGAAAACATTTAAAGAATATACAATTCCTTTATATATTTGTGTTTTGTCAGGAATTTTTTTTAATTGACAGAAAGTCAGCCTCTCTGAACTTTAGTTTCCATATCTACAAAATAGGAATAAATAATGTACTTTAAGGATAAAATAAGGTAAAGGATCTGAAAATGCATTGTAGCCATAAAGCATTATGTTAAGGATGAACTATTTCCTATTATACTGTAAGTCTAATGAAGACAGAAACTATGTCATTTGTTTTTGTATCTCTATCAGTTCCTAGTGAAGTGCTCCACGTATAGAAGATTCTTAATAAGTACTTGTTTTAATTCTTAATTAGTATATGTAAATGTTTCATTGATGATTTTTATCTTTACACAAAATTATGTCCTGTCTACTCTCTCCCTTGTGACAAAGAAAAACATTTAAGCAAAAACATTCAATGTAGAATGTGACCAACTTTTGTCACAGCTGTCTCCCGCTTTTCTGCTGTGAAGAATATATTTTTCATTATCCCTTCCCCAAGATCTGCATTGACTTTCCCATTATTCAGAGTTCAACTTCCTATAAGTAACCTTTCATATATTTTGTCGTTATGATTGTGTATACTGTTTTCTTGGTTCTGATTATTTCCATTTCCATTCATTCCTATATCTATCCCCATTTCTCTGAATTCTTCATATTTGTCATTTCTTACTGAACAATAGTATTCAATTCATATACAGGAGTTGTTTTCTGACCTTGAAAGTTTATTGGGATGAGTGAAATAGTGCCTCAGACACCATGTGCTTTTTTTATCCCTTTTAACTAAACCTATTGCCACCATAAGCAGAAAGTTTTATTTAAAAAAATCTAATGTGTTTTCCAAAGATTTCAGGAAAAGCAGGCGTCTGTAAGTGAACATAACAAGAATAAAAATTGAAAAAAAATCTACCTAAAATTCCAGAGAGGTTTAATTTTTTTTTTGCAGTATTGTAAGTTGTAGTCACACATATCATTATACCGTAGGATCACTGAAATGGAAGGAATCTGAAGAAGTCACCTAGCCTATTCTCCCGGAGGCACTCAGATCATCTCTAATAATCTTCTTTTCAAAAATTTATTATGGAAAGTAACTTCCTTTTAGTGTTTAATGGCCCTCACTGTCCATAATATCTTTATTATCAATAATGTTAATACCACTTTAAAATGGTGAATCCATTTCATTTGTCTTCTGTAGAAGAGACTAGATAGAGATGGTAACTAAATATTCTTAATTTGCTACATCCTTGGTGACTTATTTGCCTTCTTGGCTCCAAGCTAAATACCTCCAGTAGCTAAGACCATACTTCAAAGATCTTATAATTCTGTATTTTAATAATGACTATTGCTTTTTGGTGAGCTCATTTTAATATTTTTCATTCCTAATAGTTTACAGAGCTCCTCAACAAATTCTTGAATCAGAGCCTGATCAACAATTATAGAAAAATCACCATGCAGTTTTTTTTAAATTACCCTCTTTTCTTTCTTTTTGATGGCCTATCTCTGTCCCCTTTCTCACTCCCACCTATTTTCAGTCGAAAAAAAGAAAAAGAAAACCCTTATAACAAATTTGCATAGTCAAGTAAAACAATTGCCTACATCGACCATGTACCATGCAGCTTCAATAGTGTTTTTCGTTGTGTCTAGTAGCAAAAAATGACTAAGTGCTCACTGAATTAAATTAACAACATCATATTTTTTGTGTACGTAACAACCAGAGACCATCTAGGTGCAGTATCACCTCAGTAAAGAAAGATGCTGGATAGATCACCTCTCAAAAGCACCTTTTTTCTTGTTATGCTAAAACATAAGAAATATTTCTCACCACCGTACACCTTTTCTGTCATGATCAGGGATTTCCTATCTTGTACTCATGTTGGCTGTTTTCCCTCCTCAAGCTCTTGCCCCTATTTGATACCATGTTGTTTCTTTTGGGCCACTTCCCCAACAACCAGTCAATCATCCTGAAGTCTAATCTTCAAAGGTGATAAAGACTTTTTACCACCTTGCAGCTTAATGAAGGTACTTTCTAATATAATAATGAAAAAATTGAATAGCCTTAACACCAGGACAGTCCTGTATAAAACACCTCATTTTCCATGAAGTTAATGTTGAATCACAAATTCTCCTTTGCAAAGATCCCATATGCTCTTCCATGTTTTAATTGAACACCCCCACAATGATTCTAAGAGTACACAGTTAACTATCTTATGAGGTCAGATAACTATCTTTCCAGTAGTGGATATTAGGTGCAGAGAAAATTCCCCCCCCCTCATTTTACAGAGGATTAATAAAAGGCTGGCAAAGATTTTATTACTTGGAATAATAGAAACAGTGCTTTAGAGCTGTAAGGGACCTTAAAAATCATTTAGTCCAAAGACCTCATTTTGTAGATTTTGTAGGTAGTCATTAGCAGAGCCCAAATTCAAATCCAGGTTTTATGATGTCTGACCCAATGTTCTTTCTACTGCTCCACTTTTCCCCATATCAGTACTAGCTCTCTTGATTTACATTTAGAAAATGTCAAAGGGTTTTTTTTTTCCAAACATACTGCATAATGGACTGAAGTTGCAAGGTTTGAAGAAAAGACCTTGCAGAACATGGAGTTGCCCTTTCCATTAAGGCTTGCAACTCTGGAAATTGCTTAGGTATTACTACAAACTCCTTAGGAGTCACTATGATGAAAATAGAACCATTTTCTTTTTTTGTTTTGTTTTTAGGGGGTTTTTGCTTTTTGGAAGGAAGAAGCAAGGCAATAGGGGTTAAGTGATTTGCCCAGGTCACACAGCTAGTAAGTGTCAAGTGTCTGAGGCTGCATTTGAACTCAGGTCCGCCTGACTCCAGGGCCAGTGTTCTATTCACTGAGCCACCTAGCTGCCCCGAACCATTTTCACTCTCCCGCGTTATGCTCAGTGATCACATTTGTCCTTGCACTGAGGTCCTCCTGTTTTGAAATGGCTGCCACAGTAGAGTTCCATGCAAGGGGTTTCCTTCTCTGTTTTTGTATTAATAGGTACACTATGGAACCTATCTGGCAGTTGTCAGTATAATACCATGATACCCATACTATCTGAAACACTGTTTTAATCCTACTTAGATGCTGGGCATAGCTGGTAATTTTTTTTGTTTGCCAGAAGGAAGAATGTGATGGTTACACTCTGGCCAAGTGGGAGGCTAATGCTATTTATTTTTACAATTTCATTAGGGGCAGAATCAAACCTTTGATTAAAAAACAAGTCAAGATGTTTATATCATGGCAAAAGTGGGTCAACCAGCTAATGTTCACCAACAGTCAGCTAATTAGTAGAATGCCTATGTTGATGTTTCTGTTTTCATACTCATGGTTTATTCATTTAGCTGATAGCTTCTCTCTTTATTAGGGCTAGTTAGCACATAACAAATACATTTGTTTAAGCTGAGAAAATTATAAATTGTGTTTATCATTCTGAAGGCTAATTGATGTGTTTGATTTTTTGGCCACCAGTTTGATGTTAAGATATGTTTGAGAAATGGCTTGAAAGGGGTTAAATTTATAGCTGTGGACCATGGGACAGGTGTAGGCTAACTGGCCCAGTTGAGGATTGACCCACAACCTTGGCTTCATTTGTAGCATGCTCAATAGATAAATTCTCTGTCAATGAAATATTTCAAAAGGGCAACCTGGACAGTATCAACATTAATTGGAATTCACTATCTCTCCCAAAAAATTCGGAAAAAAGAGTTCCTTGGCCTTTGCCAATTAAATAAAAAAGATCTCAAGCAGAGATGGTTTTCTTCATTTCATGCTTCTTCTTTGCCATTCTTCAGAGTAGTGAAAGGGCCACTTGAGACTCACTGTCATATCAGAATACCCTCTTTTATACTTTATACATTCCAAAGTCCTTGGGACAGAATAATCACTACATTCGGGGATCAGGTTGTTGAGTTCTTTTTCTCTAACCTCTCACCAGCTATTGAAGGACCAGATTTTAAAGAGAAATAGCCAGTTTCCCAGTATGTATTATCTAGACAGCTAAAATAATAATCATAACTCACATTTATAGTTATTTATAGTACATAGAGCACTTTCTTCACAATAATCCTAGGAAACAGGCTCAGCAAGCTTAAGTAGCTTCCCCACATAGCTAGTAAGTAGCTGAACTCAGATTTTAAATTATGTATCCTGACCACAATTTATGTCTATTAAATGAACAATTTCTTTGTCACCCCATAAGAACAGAGAAATTCTCTTAATAAATTCTTAAATGTTTAAATATCAGAGAGGTAACCTAAAATGTTCACTCAATAAATATGGATTTTCTCTCCAGCGGTTAATGCTTGTGGGTTCTCCTCAAACCCATGCATATAACATAATAGGATCCATATTACAAGCACCACAGGCAGGCATAAATGGCTCCCATACCTGTACCTGGAAGAATAGAGTTCAACAGCATCCTCTTCAGAGCCCCTTAATCCACCCTATTCTGTACTACTTACTCATTTTATCTTAAATTCCCATTTTCTTCCATTTTAAAATTTCATTTCATTCTCATTCTATGGCCTTAATCTTTGTAACAACAATGTTAGTAACAGCTGCTGTGGAGGTATAAGACCAACAACACCAGCACATAGGAGGGCTGCTAGCACAGGTTCTTTATCTGCTTTTCTAAGGAAAGTGACTTTAAGGGGTTTATAATCTCACTTCAATTAAACATATATAATATATGTGTGTGTGTGTGTGTGTGTGTGTGTGTGTGTGTGTGTGTATATATATACATATCATTCACTTAGTTCAGGGGGAAAAGTCAGCACCCTGAACCTCAGAGAAAACACAAACAGAAATTACAAGCATAAATTATCTAAACGAGCAAATAACACAAATCAGTAGCCAGGGCTTCTGTCTGTCCATAGCAATACATACATAATTACCAAAGAGAGAAGCACCAACATCTGGATTTTCAAAGCTGGAGAGCTCCTTAATGGCTACCCAGAGTCTCCACAGGAATACTTTTACAATGAGTGATCCCCCAAAGCAAAATGCTAACCTCTGAGTATATATACCTTCTTCAGGGTCAGAGGGCATCACAACCATGTGACTCAAACTCATGTGACTTAGGTTTTCTTGTGATTTAAGCAGGTCATCAAAGACTCTTGATTGAAACAAAGGCAAGACCCAATCAAAGGCACTTGATTACCTTAGTGCTGAGAAGCACTAGAACTCCAAAAGAAAAAAGAGCAAAACAAAAAGTCCTACCCTGCTTGCCATTAAAATCTTTTTCCTTCAAATTCTTCTCTTCTTCTGGTATCCTATTTCAGAAATGCCCTTCCTTCACCTTACCAATTCTCTAATTTAATCATTTAAAGACATAGCAATCAATCACCAACACACATAACATTATGTGGGCATGTGTTCACATATATCTAACATGCATATACATCAGAGCTTTGGCTAAAGATATCAAAATTTAGAGGGGTATTGGCAATACTTTCAGCCCTTCAAATTGATAGAAACAACTGAGTTTCATAGAGAATTAGCAAGAATAACTCATTAAAATAAGAAGTTACCAGATGGTCACAATCCAGATAAACTCCCTTCCAGTCTGACCCCCATCCTGTTTCCCTATCCCAGCAGTAGAGCCTCCACAGCACCAGTTTTGTGGTATCCTAAGATCTCTGCCACTCCCCATCCCAAATTAATTGACCATTTAGTGTATATGTACATATATATATATATATATATACATATATATATGTCTTCATATATATGCGTATATATATATATATATATATATATATATATATACATATGCCCTTTTTATGAAATTCTGCTAGATTTAATCTCTCACCAATCTTGTTGGAAGCAAAAGTATAAGCTGACAACCATCAAGGAAAAGATAAAATTAAAATTATTTTAAACATACTGGTCTATTTTTGTGTGTTCCCTATATCATTTAGCCAAAATGCACATCTTTGGCATAATACCTAGGATATTTTTCATTTAAATAAACCCCTTCCTCACAGTTTTTGAATTCTACTAAAAATATCTTCATTCACAGAATGTGGCTAGTGGATAAAATGGTTTTTAAAAAATGCAGAATCCTTTACTCTCTGTAATCCTCATAGGTATGGTGATGAGAGGAACTATAAACAAGACTGATTGATGCATGTACAAGTCAAGACATGCCCATTCTGGTTCAATAGCAGCTGTGTGAGTGTGTTCCCTCTGAGAGACACCACTATGGTTAATGACCTCTTACTTGATTACCCACCAGACCACTGAGACTTCAAATTTAACTCAAAGCTAATTACTGCATCCTCATGTTTACATTTTACATACGCTGCTGGGTCATAACTTCAGCTTCTGAGAGCCTGGGCTCTGTAATTGAGGAATCTGTCTTGTGAAGGGTTGTTCTGTTTATTTGTTGTTCTTTTCTTCCAAAAGAGCCTGCAGGCCCTATCTCTGCAAGAGATCTGATTGGGTGAAAAGCTCCTGAACAGACTGGATAATTACTGTTTTGTACATCACAACACAGTGCAGTGACATGAATGCTTCCTCTGGAGTCAGAGGACCTGGCTTTGAATCCTAGCTCTATCATTTACTATTTACTATTTAAATTCTTTAAGCCTCAGTTTCCTCATCTGCCAAATAAGATGTTAGACTAAATAATATGATCTCCTTTTTCCAAGCAAAATAATCCTTAGTCTTAGCTTTCTCAACATCACATTGCCTTGTCAGTGGGTCCACTCTTTACTTTTGATGGATATTTCACACAAAGAAAAAAACAAATTGCTACGACAAGTAAATTATCCTTAAAATAATCATTCTTCTTGTTGTGGGCGGTGATGGTGATGATGATGAAGAAATATCATATGGATATCCTATCAATGAGCCTACAGAAGATGAATTTACATCCTGAGTTAGTGAAGAAGCATTTATTAAGCTCTTATTTTACATCAAACACTATTAAGCACTATGGATACAAAGAAAAGCAAAAAGACTGGTCCCTACACTCAAGGAACTCACATTCAAATGAGGGAAACAACATATTAATAACTTGATACATAAAAGATACATTCAAAGTACATGGTAAATAATCTCAGAAGGGAAGGCACTTATAACTGAAAGGGAATAGGAAAGAGATAGAATAGAAATGCCTCCAGCAGAAGATGCCATTTGAGCTGTCTTGGTCCTCAGCAAGACCCTTAATTTCTGAGTGCCCCTCAGCGAATTTTTAATCAATCAATCATTCTGCATTGGTAAAGGAAATTCAGTAACAAGGAGGTCCATACAGCAATGAAATCATAAGTCTGGCTAGATAGATAGATAGATATATCTAGACAGATAGATAGATAGATAGATAGATAGATAGATAGATAGATAGATAGATAGATATATCTAGACAGATAGATAGATAGATAGATAGATAGATAGATAGATATATCTAGACAGATAGATAGATAGATAGATAGATAGATAGATAGATAGATAGATAGATGGAAGCTCATATTTTAATATTTTACATTTCAAGGTTTATTAAGTACTTTCTTCATAAAATCACATGACATAGGTAATGCAAGGATTTTTATCTCCCTCTCACAATGAGAAAACTGGGTTCTGGAAAGGTTAAAAATATTGCCTATGGTCACACAGCTAGTAAGTATAGTAACTGGGACTTGAGCCCAGGTCTCCTGACTCCAAATTCAGGATCCTTTCCATAATACTGCATTCTGTACTTGGGGGAAAGAACAATTCCTAATTCCCAAAGTAAAACAGATGTTGGAACATATACACATTAGAGATGTAATTATGCATCTATATGCAACTTGTAAACAAGAAATAGCTTCCACGAGCAGACAGAATTTATAACTTGCATTCCTATAGACTCAGTAATATGCTAAATTAGAATCCCATTTATAGGAAATTATTAATATATAAGCATATACGAGTCTTTAAAATCTAAATAGATCCATGATTTCACTAATGGGAGTGCCTGCTTTTGGTGGTATAGACTGAAAACCGTTGATTCTTAAGGATAGCTTTCTTAATTCTTGATCACTTCTTTCCATAAACTCTTTACAAACCCAATATATCTAGATGACCCCCAGACTCACATCTTATATAGCCACATCAAACAAGGCCATTTTCCCAACACTTCTGCCACTCCTCTGGGGAACAGTACCTTCTCTGTCAGATATTCAAAAAATATTACCCTAGTTCCGCAGGCAGTTAGTCTACTTACCTTTGGAATTTACCCCCCACCCCAGGGATGAGCTATCTTGAAGAGTGAATAAATGAATATAAACCCACCTAGCCCATTTTATCTAGCTGACACCAGACCAAATAATGTTTCACATCCAAACCCCCCCCCAAGACATCCCAGCTCTCTGCTGTGATGTATGTGTACCTCCCTTTTCCATCTCCTGCTTTAGATATAATAATCAAATCAATAGTACTATTTCATCTTTAAAAGACATGTCAGTCAGTTGACCTATGTATCAATTCGCCATCCGCATAGCTTTTCAAACCAAAATCCCTTTTTCAGGCTACAATTTTTCTTTATGTCTCCTCCTATTAGAATATAAACTCCTTAAAGGCAGAAACTATCTCACTTTCATATTCCTAGTGCTTAGCACAGTAACTGGAACATATTAAATATTTAATAAATGCTATTTATAACTCATTTATTCACAAAGTATCTACCCAAAGTCCTGAAGGCCTTCTTCTATATATTTTTAAATTCTGTTGGTCCCAGTAAAGCTCGCTCTCTCTGCATGATTAGACTACCTTCCTTCCTAGACATTCATATTACTGATGATGTCTTTTTATGTCACTTATTGTGAGCAAGTCATCACTACTAATATGTGGGAGCCTACTTACACTCACTATGTGTCTTCCTATTCCCCTTTGGGTCACCTACAATTTAGATTCTTCTTAGATTGTAGTGTTTCCTGATTTGCAGCTGTATGGAATCAAGTAGAGAATATTGACTTTTTTTAAAATAGGTTTTTAAATCAGGAAACGAAAACACTCCGCAGTTACTCAAAGGTGATCCAGCCCATGTTCCTACTCTTCTCCAATTATTGGTCCAGCATACTATCCAGTTGCATCCCCTGACCAAGACTGATGTATTGATGGACTGACTCCATGGGCTGTCAATTCAACTGAACATCATAATCAAGGCAATAAGCATTTTTATAAGATTTACTGCTAAAAAGGGGACTTCTGAGATTGTCTAGTCCCAGATGCTCATTTTGCAAATTAGGAAATTAAGACCCAGAGAGATAAAGTAATTTACCCCAAGCTCACACTGATAGTAAATAGCAAAGCAAGAATTCAAACACACATTCTCTAGATCCAAAGCCAATGCACTGTCTATTTCATCTAGTTGGTCTTTTTCCTGATTGCTAAACTGAAATCTTGAGGGACTATGGGTCTCATTGAGGAAACCATGCAGGGTAACTGAACTTGATGAAATGAGAGTATGTCATCTGCCAAGAAAAAATCATGAGAAGTTGGTCATCTCTCTTCTCTTTGGAACCTTGAACAGGGATGTCCTTCATGGTTCTACAGAATATCCTTGACCCTTGATGAGCATATCTCACTGTTTCATGATTTTCTTAATGCTTATATTCAAAGGCTTATGGAACCAATTTATCTGTGGTTGTATCTAACAAGAAATACTGTATGATCTTAACATATACATGGGTGACCCTTTCTGAAGGAGAGTCATTCAGTGGTCCATTCTGCTCTAGTCAAATGCTTTTCTATAATTAACAAATAATAACCCCTATGGGACCTCATATTCCCTATACTTCTCAAGCAAATGCACAATTGTGAAGGTGTGTTCAGTGCTAGGGAATTGCCTCTGGATTTGGATAAATAAATGACCACATAATATCCTTTGAATGATGAGAACTACTTACTGGAAAAAGGTTATATACTTGCTTTCTTTCATGTCCCTTGGCCTGTCATTGAATCATATTCTATTAGTACATTACACCTGCTGCTAACTCCCTCCTCATAGTGCAGTTCCTCTACCTTCACTCACCTCTTCCCCATTCTTACTCTCTCCTGCTGCCATCATTATATAGTATGGCTTACTCTTTGAGAAAGAGTCTTTTCTTAAGAATTCTGATTTGAATTTTTTTAATTTCCAGTGTTTAAAAATCTTCAAAGTGCTTTTCAAGGCTTCTGGTAATCACTGAGTAAAGCAATAATTTAACAATCCAATTCAACTAACATGTGCAAGGTACTGCACAAAGTCCTGGGGATACAAAGAATAATCCCCACCCTCATGGATGGTACATTTGCAGGAGTTCTTGACCTTTTGTGTGTCATAGACTCCTATGACAATCTAGTGAATACTATTGACCTCTTCTCAAAACAATGCTTTTAAATGCATAAAATAAAATGTTTAAGATTACAAAGGAAACCAATTTTTGAAATACGGTTGAAGTATGAAGAATGAATAGCTTTAGGCAGGTGGCCAAAAGAAGGTACTGAAAAGGGTAGTGAAGGAAAGAATACCAGAATTGAATGCTGAAGATGAAAGGAAAAAATGTTTCAGAAGAGACTTCTCAGGACATCATTTTTCCAAGGACTGGAACACAGCCTAGATTCTCTTATTCATACTAAGATCAGAGGTTACAGTGGATATAAAGTTATTTCAAACCCCAAGTAGAACCCCAGACTTTTCTGAGCAAAGTTCAGCTTCTTTGACAGAACAAAAATCAAGTAGAAGTAAAATATGAATGTCTTAAAACATTCTGATAAGATGATGCCTAATGTCTTTGTGAATTTTATGTATGATTTGTGGTCTTGCCATATAGAAGAAATAAACAGAGTTGTGAAGAGTAAATTATAGAGATCTACAAATATGTTAAAGATTGGTTGGTTTTCCTTATAAGCTCATATACATAGTTGTCCATTTGCTAGATGTCCTATTCTTCAGTTTTCCTCTGAAACAGTGCAACTTAAAAAGAAAAACAGACTTCCGGAGATGAAATGCTACAACATTCCAGAAACTTGAGTTGCACCATCTTTCATTGACACTCATGTTTAATGGATGGTGCCATATCATTTTGGACAATATCTTTCCTAGTTCTTAGCCTACCTGACCTCCTTAAAATAATGGCGTTTTTTCTCAAAATTACAATAGTTCCCTGTTCTCCCCACTTTGAATTACTAAGTCCATAATCTAAAATGTTAGATTTTACCCTATATTTATAGTTGACTAAGAGCTTAGAAAACTACTCCAAAGACTTTTTATACAAACCCTAAGGAAGTCAAATTTAGAAAAATGTCAGCTGCTAGACTTGGATCCTTTGAGTCAGTGACCACTTATAATTAATATTAATGAATGACAGATGTTTATTGATTAACTAGAAATGTACATTACTAAATACAAAAGGGGTTAGTTCAAGACCCAAAAGACCTGAATGCATTCATTACAATAATAAAAATAATAAAACTACCAGTGTGTGATCCATATTCCCTTAAATGTGAACATTCGGTATTTCATAGGAAATGCAGGCATTCTTTTCGTATATTAGAGAGCTCAATATGCTAAATTTGTTGATTGGTATTTAAAGCCAATTAATCCAATTAATTTAAACTGGAATATTTATATCAAAGCCTTATGTTTCTTAGGATATAAGGCTGATGAACCATTGTGTGCATACAGGCCCTTAACTTTTTATCTGAGATTAAGACTCATTTGCTTTAGGATGCCCTAACTCCATGGAGCTCCAGCAAATTGTATAACAATTGGCATAAAGAACAAGAGAAATGCTATGCATTTCATTCCTGAAAATTTTTCATTGGTTCAACTCATTTCTGAGGACCAGTTTTCCTCTCTCATCTCAATGGTAGTATTATCCTGTGAATGTGGTATGGAGCTTATAAGGAGCAAAATACTTCTAGGACTATTAAGGGGAAAAGAAAAAAGAACAGAAGGTTTATGTACGGGAAACTAGAAATGCAATCTCTCTCTCTCTCTTACACACACACAAATGAACAAACAAACCAGAAAACAACATAGCTTTGCAGTCATTATCTATTAACATAAACTTAATACATGGGCACCCAAACTTCTTAAATAAGGGTGTTGGTTTCATAGAACCAATAAAAAAAAATTAGACATTGTCACATCAGCAAGATGAATGTTTGAATTATGTTAGCTCCTTCCCTAATTGAGACAAACTTATGAATTTGGTTTAACTCAATTCACAGACTATAACTCAAAAGACAGTAGATGTTGAGCTGAAAGGGATATTTGAGACAATTGAATCCAACCCCAGATGAGAAAACTGAGGTTAAGAGGGGCTAACTAGCCTACCTAGATTACGAAGCTTAAAATAAGTGACTAAAACAAGATTTAAAAGGTCTTCCTGATTTTAAGCCAAGGCCTCCCTACTCCACCATGGAGTACCTCTAACACACAGCTCCTATGCTAGGTGCTAAGGGTGCAGACAAGAAACAATCTCTTCCTCAAGACACTTAAATTCTACTGAAGGAAGTCACATTGTACTCAGTACATCTAAACAGAAACTGTACAATATTTGCAAAGCTAATATAGTTGGTCAGTCATTAAACATTTATTAAATAGTTGTTATGTGCCAGGCACTGAGCTAAACCTTAGAGAAACGCAGAAAGGCCACAACAAAAAAAAAGTCTTTGACTTCAAGGAGCATACATTCTAATGGGGAGAGAGAAAATGTAATTAAAATATATACGTGATAGATAGAAGGTGACCTGAAAAAAAGATGGCATTGACACCTGATATGACCAGGGAAAAGCCTCCTGAAGAAAGTTGGAATTCAGCTGTGTATTAAAGGCAGCAAAAGAAACTAGGAGGTAAAGATGTGGGGAACAACCAGTACAAATGAAGGAAAATAAAATATCACAGTGCAAGGTAGCAGGATGGTAGTGTATGGGAAGGAGAGTCAAGTTAAAAAATTGGATTGGTAGGAAGGATTATAAAGGGCTTCAATTGCCAAACATAGGACCTTAAATTTGATCCTGGAGGTAAAAAGAAGTCAATAGAGCCAAGTGAAGGATGAATTGGATTGGAAATAGACTCAAAACAGGCAGATCAATTAGAAGGTTGGTACAATAGACCAAGCAAAAGGTGATGAAGAACTGAATTAGGGCTGTTACTCTATGAGTGAAGGGGACAAATGCAAAGTATTTGCAGGGGAGAGGGAAGAGTGCTAACCGGGGGAATATGACTAAATTAGAACTTAAGATTTTGCTATTTTTATCCTATGGGATCACCTGGGATACTTTGTACCCAGTCTGTCATTCAAAGAGTCAGTCCAGTGACTAACTGTTCACCCTAACTCTTGCTGCTGTTTTAAAGACAAATGGTTTTCATAAGTTTCTATCATATTCAAATGCAGTAAATGCTTATGCTTAGCAGTATCCATCTGTCTAAACAAAGACAGAATCAGTCTATAAAACCAGTGACCTTCAGTCTGGAAATGCCCCCATAGTTTTTTGCAGGGATATATTTTAATGTGAATCTTATTTTTTTTAGAAAAACAAACTAGTTTTGCGGGGAGAGGTAAAAGCCAAAGAAATTGAATGCTTCGTCCTACTACTGTAAGATAAGGGTGTCAACTTCATAAAACTATTTGAGGTAATACATTTCCAAGCCTGGGATTTTCAACTCTGCTCACAAGGCTTCTATGCTATTCTAAGTGTTAAACAATAAGTAAATATGCCAGATGAGGAGCAAAAGCTCTACCCCAGGAGGTTTACAAGCTCGAGGCATGCTGTAAGTGGGTAGAGTTCCAAGAGAGAACACAGTGTACATGTGCAAGCAAAGAAATGCAGAATGACTTTTAGTCTGTGCAGTGGGAACGCACGAATATATGGTACGAATCACATGCTGATCTCAGATGCTGCAGACATCTGCTGAAGGCACACTAGGTTGAGGTTAGGGTGCAGCACAAAATTTCACGAGGAATTTCTTAGCTTTAGCAGGGCCAGGGATAGGAGGAAAGGGGGCTATTCAAACAATTAGTTTAATCTTAACACGGCATCTCCCATTCACCTGGGTGCCTGGCATTCCTGAAAATACATGGTGTCAAAAAGAAAGGTAGCTAAGGAAGAAATGTTTTCTTCTCCTCCTATTAGATTTAACCTTGTAGTGACTCTTAGATTGAAATCTTAGAGATGAGCCCAAACCTTATAGGGCGTGTGTTGTGTTACCTTGCTCTTGGGAAAAGTCTAAAAAGCTAGATTGGTTTTTAAATCCTTCTTGGACATGCAATTGAGTTTACAAAAGAAACTTAATGGCAAGTTAGTCAGAAACACATGGACATGTTTCCCTTAAATTATACACAGATTTTCAGAATTAAGGATGTTGCAAAAACCTTCTAGGAGCCTATAAAACCCTCCAAAGCACTGAAAAAATAATTAGAGATTTGCACATTCAGGGATGTCCTAATGGAAACAAAGTACAAATTTGCGGTTGCCATTTTGGCCTTGCCTTTGTGCTTGGTTTAACAAATGCAGTACTTGTGGTAATTTTTGGTGTGGTAAATTGCCCTCCTGTTCACAGAGGCCCAATAGATAGGGAGGGAGCCCTTGAAAAATAAGGCTATCAAGAAGTGACGGTCAGAGCCAAATTTACTACAGAGCTGCTACTGCCCTGGATCCACATTTCATTTTATTGTCCTGTAGGAGGATGACAGCTGTAGCTTTTCAGATTGCTGCAATGCCACCATAGTATTGACAACTTGACATCGTCATTCAGCACCACCCCATTCCATCCTCTGCTAATTTAAAGTCAATGTTTTCTACTCAGTGAATGAATGTGGCCATTATGGAGTCAGAGAATTGGAAGCATGGGAACTACTACTTTTCTTTTTATCAGAGCCTATTTTATAGGCTGTTTATACTTGTTCTCAACTCCATGTTGGATTTTATTTTGAAGCATTTAGTTTAATTTTCCTCAGCTAGTTTTGAGGGATATATTCTTTTATTTTTTGTACTCAAGTAGCTTATTTTAAATTCACAAACTTGACACAGAATCATTGACCAGTAGCTGTAACGATTTTTAGAGGCCATGCCATCCATTTCCGAGACTTCAGACAGGACCACGTTTAAAAGATAGTAATCATCCCTCTTATTTTTAAAGTCCACCAAAGAAATTATTCCAGAATCTTCTGCAATAACTTACTCCAGTGTTTCATTGCCTCCACAGCAAAAGGAAGTAATTTTCATCAAACCCATCAGTTAATCAACATACATTTATTAAATGTCTACTATGTGTGAATCGTTATCCTCAGAGCTGTGGGTACAAAGACCAAAAAAAGAAAGAGTCCTGATCTCAAGAAGCTTGCATTCTATTGGGGGAGACAGGATGTGTATGTATGTATAGATGTACAATATACATACATGTACATATACATGTATGTATATTGTACATATGTATACCTATATAAAGTAAATACAATATAATTTAATACGAGCCCATCTAAAGCACATGATTCCCACTACCTTTTCAGTCCCAATCCCAACACATGAACTTTTCTTTTCAGAATGTCAGTACCTTACTTAATTTATTCATGTACTTAGGTAAAATTTCTCCCTTTATACATGTACTTATCTTCGCAAAGCCCATTTCATTCTTGTTCTATACACAAGAAAGATAGAGAATATTGAGTCTTTCATTAGTGATAGCAGTCCAAAGCTTTCAGGATTTGTTCCTTTATTTATTTGGGGATTGCTGAAGTTAGCAAAATCTCATTCATTAGAAATAAATTGGGGAAAATCTAAAAGGCAGTGAACAATCTGAAATATTGTTGAAGGAAATGGAATCTTAATACCTTTACACAAAATAGTAACTTAAACTAAACTAATGAATTGTTATGAAATAGCTTTTGTGAAGTGGCTTTAATAAATGAGTAAGTATGGCCAAGAATTAAGAAAACTGTGATGCTTATACGGTTCTTGATTACTGTTTGTTCTCTTGTATAAGTTAAACCGTTCCCTTATTTCTCATTTGTACTGTTAATTTTCTTAACAAATCCTTTTCCTGCAGATAGTACAGAAGTCAAATTCAGCCCAGCCCTCCATGAATTATCATAAATTCCACTATCATGAAGTCATTATTCTGGAAGTTTTACCATGACAAACTTCTGCCTTCTTGGACCTTTCACAAAAGTGATTGTAGATCTATTCAGTAATACCTAAAGTGACATAAAGTTGAACAAACTTTATTCCATTCAAGGTGATTCCGCTGCCACCACAGATTCACAACCAACAATCTCATTTCCAAACCAATAAAGACCTTAGCATCAGTAGGTTTTTGTTTGGTTTTGGTTTTGCTTGTTTGTTTTGGGTTTGGGTTGTTTTTTGTTATTGTTGTTTTGTTTTGGTGGGTTTTTTGTTTGTTTGTTTGGTTAGTTACTTCCTCTACTCTTCTAAGATTGTTATCACAGGGTCTCTAGCCAGGCTAGAGATAGGGCCAAAACCTTTTCTCCACGTGGGCACTCATACTATTTCACCAGAAAATCAGAGAAGAGTAGAAGGCCTGCTCCCAAGAGTCCAGGCTCTCTCCGGTATTTAGAGAAAGGTGTTGGCGGAAATTTACCTCAATTCAATTCAATTGAACAAACATCTATTAAGACTCTATTACATTGATGAAAAATGCTATGCACATCCAGAGAAAGAACTATGGAATGTGAATGCAAATCTAAGCATACTATTTTCACTTGTTTTTGTTTTTTGTTTTTCCTTTCTCATGGTTTTTCTCTTTTGTTCTGATTCTTCTTTCACAACATGACTAATGTGGAAATATATTTAGTATAATTATACATGTATAACCTATATCAGACTGCTTGCTGTCTTGTGGAAGAGAGTGGGGAGGAAGGGAGGGAGAAAAATTTGGAAATCACAGTCTTATAAAAGTGAATGCTGAAAACTATCTTTACATGTAATTGGAAAAAATAAAATATCAAGTGGGGAAAAAAAGAATCTATTATACTCATGGCATTCACATCCTGGAGGGCTATATAAATCCCTGGAGAAGAAAGATTCACTGTAGGATAGCAATGTTTGATTTCCTTGAGTTTTTTTCCCTTGTTGTGGCCCCATCTAGGATAATACTTTATGTCTGAATATAGTATAAGTACTTGGGGAATGTTCCTTGGTTGTTGCTATTATTGTTAGCCCTTCCTTCTTCAAGAGGACCAAGGCTTACTAAAGAAGAAAGGAAAACTGGACTCAAATGGAAGTCTTTTGAATTTCTGTTAAATAAAATATGTCCCATTTGGGGGGGGGGAAACTTAACCCACAAGTACCAATATGATTCCTATTCAGTGTAAATCTAAGATATTTCTAATAAGTGGATCCATACACAGCACCCTGCCAAACTTTCTAATGGTAGACCAATGCCTCACAGATAGCAAATGCCCGATTGTCCATCATTCTTCTGATTAGGGATTTATCTATTATTCACCAGAATTTGTTGACCCATAGACAAGAGTATTTATCATTCACATCATCTTCATCATCATTAAAAAACATTTATCAAAGAGCCACCTGCAGGCAATGCTAACTAGATGCTATATGAGGCAAATTAAATCACTCCAGGCCTTGACAATGGCAAAGGTGAGATCTAGAATGATTTTTGCAGCTATGGAACTATGGCAAAAAATAGGTTTGTGACCCTTACATCACCTTAACTTTGTCTTCAGCATTTCATATTTAATTACAATATGTTACTCATTGATATAATAAATATAGATTTATGAGCTGCTTTAATGTTCCTAAAACAAATGAAAACCACCCAAGAGGAAGTTCACCAAACCTGAGCTTGTCCAGATTGTGTTGGCTGAAATTAACTGGAATATCATTCATCTCCAGGGGTCACGCAATTAATCCCTGAGTGGGAGGGAGAGCAGTGACTAAGCAGAAAAGGAAACTGTACTGCATGCCTGACAAAAGCAGTTGGCACTGAAATTGGGGGACATGTGCTTTTCTTTCCTGTGAATAGTCTTTAAATGCCCACTGCCTTGCCCCTATTCATTCTGACCTGGGATTCCACTTGTTTGGCTTAGCTGTTTTTTGGGACTCTATTAATGTAGTCAGACAGATTTAGAAAATAGAATTTCCAAAGAATAAGACATGTTCTCAGGCCTTACTGGGGTGAGAGTGGAGGAAGGCACTTAGAATTATAGAATGTTAGAGCTGGAAGAGAGCTTTAGAGATCACATAGTCACAACCCCAGCATTTTGCAGATGAGATAACTCAGGCCCAGAGAGGTAAGCAGACTAGCCAAGGTCACTCAATGAATTAATAATGGGGTTGGAACTAGAATGCAACTCCTTTTTCTCCATATCCCGTGGTCTTTCCATTTTACTATTACCTCCCTTTATTTAGAAGTTCACAAAAAAGTGTTTAAGACATTTACACAGATAGAGAATTTGAAGTGGAAAAGAGTTCAAACTACACATTAAAGAAGAGATGTCATGCTCTAGATTTTGTCTGTTAAAATTGACATAGGATTTAAATTAGCTTCTTTGAATCAGGAAGGAAGCATGAAATTGAAACTACCTTTATTTTTCCCAGGAGGCATTATGGGAAAGAAATTGCTTAGTTATCTTGTTAATCACTAAGAATCTTCAATAACAATAAATTCTCAACTCATTTACATACCAAATTATCCTCCAGCATGAGCTTTATAGCCTGCAATTTTTACTAGGAATTCCTTGGAACTGATCTTTCCTTAACAAATATTTATTAAATGCCTACTGTGTACAAAGCACCATGCTAAGCTCTTGGAAAATTATGAGGTTAAAGACATGATCCTTGCCCTCATGGAGTTTGCAACCTAGTGAGAAAAAAGACATTAACAACTGTAATTTACAATATTGCCTTGAAACTATATTAGAGATTTGTTTAACAAATGTTTATGTAACATTTGAACATCAAAATGAAAGAAAAACAGATAATGGAAGACTTCAAAGTTTTCTGGAGTAGATGGTATTTAGGATTTTTGATCAGGAAGGCTTTGGAGGTCAGCCAATTCAACTCCATCATTTTTCAGATGAGGAAACTGAGGCCCAGGGAGGTTAAGAGACTTGCCAAGGATAATTGAGAATCAAACCCTGATGCTCTTACTCCAAAGCTAGTTCTCTTTCCACTGCATATGGACTAGACAGTTGAACTTTAAAGGATAAGTAGGAATTCAAAAGTCACAGAAAGGAAGAAAGGTCATTTCATGCAGAGGGAACATTGAGCAAAGATGTATGGAGATCTTTGATGCATTCTTAGGAATAGATAACAGTTTGGATGGAGCACAGTTTATGGATGATATTAATACAGGAAAAACTAGAAAGATTGTGAAGAGCCTTAAATGTCAGGCAAGAGACATAGTCTACTTGAGAGACAATAGAAATGCAGTGATATGTCCAGATCTAAGCAGAAGGAAGGTTATTCTAGCATCAGTATGAAAGAAAAATTGGAAAGGAAAAAAGAAAGATGTTTTAGAAAGCTATCATGATAGTCCAAGTGAATGGTGCTAATTAAGGCATATACTAACAAGATAGGAAGGGGAATAAAAGAGAGGGGAGCTGTCTTTGGAAGCCTGAGAAATATAGCACATACCCACATAATTCTTATTCAGAAAAAAAGAATAGAATGTAGAGTCCAAGCTCTGACTTTGAATCTTTGTTTTGTTACTTGACTTAATAGCTATGTGACCTTGAACAAATTACTTTACCTCATCTGTAAGTGAAGAGATAGAACTAAATGACTTTAAAGGTCCTTTTGCAGTTGAAATCGTATGACCTTTTGAAGTTGGCCTGCGTTAGGGAAAACAAGTAGTCTCCTGATCATGAAAGTATTGGTTATTTGAGTGCTCAAATCCCATACTCAAGCTGGATCCGTTACTCATATAATAGCAAAGAAAGTCACCAAAAAAATCTAATTTGTTAGCAAACTATTGGGAAGTAAGAAAAATTTAAGCTAAAAAGGTTAAAATCTACTTAAATACCATAAATGTATAGACCTGGTCATTTCAGGTTACCAAGTCCCAATTAATGCATACAGATCTAAAATCCACCTAGTAGCTGCATTGAACTGCAATATTCAATTGACAGAGGCAATTCTAAGTGTTGTTTTATTAATATTTGATTGACAGATACCATTATTCTTAATCTGTAATGGCTCATGTTTGCCCCAGTTTACATACACATGGGTTGGCATCTATGGGCACATGAATGTACACAGTTTATCCTCTGGGACAGCAGGGGGCAGTGATGTACCAACATAACTACAACATATAGCTTTTTTCAGTGGTACTTCAGGTGACTGGTACCAATAAGAAGTATTGGACACAAGACCCAAATTCTATTAGGACTGACAGTGAGAGCAGATGACAAATGGATAAAAGTGCTCGTAAAAGATAGAACTGGAGAACTATTAGAGACAGACTTTAATAGGAGAAAACAAGGTGACCCAAAAAGAATTAAAAATGGAACTGTAATAAGGAAAATACAAGGAATAGATACCCTCTCAGTGTGTCTCTTTTGTTATAATAGAAGTAGAATAAAACTAAGGAAAAGCAGAAAGATATGGGGCTCAAAAGAAATCTGACCTTAAAAAAATATGGCCAGAAAAAGGAATCATAGAGGGGACCCAATATTAGGTCCTAAATTTAACACTCCCCAAAAATAGAATAACGGAATAACTTTGAAAGCATTAATGATTAATCTCATTATGTGTAGGACGAAGTCCAGCTTTGACACAATGCTCAAATGAAAATGACATGTCAAATGAGCCTAACATTCCCCAGCCTTCTAATGAGGACTTAGTTTATATTCCAGGAGATGCTTTATCCCCAGTACTCAGCTCCAAATATTGAGTAATTAGCTAATTATATCACAGTGATATAAGTGCCAGAAGTTAGATTTAAATGAACAGTGGATTCTGTATTTTATTTGATAAAGAAGGGGAAAAAAGTTAATTTAGTCTGGGAAACAATGGAGTCTCATGATTAAACATACCAGTATCTCAGTTACTAGAATCATAATGGAGGAGTATCTTACAGCAGCTTGAATCTGAGCCTTTATTCTTGTATAACATAAGAAATAAGGGTCAGCATCCCAAGATAAACATTGTGGCACACTGCAGTTAGATTTTAACCACCTTTCAGGAAGTGATTGAAACCATATTGAGCCTTCAAGAAAATAATTCCTCATTGCAAAATACTTAAGTGGAACCTTGAATAGATTGCAGGGATATAATTCTTTCTTGAGTTTTTAAAGAGAACAACATAGCAAAGGGCACTAAATTAATAATTGACTTTAGAGAATCTTCAGTGTATTTGGTTGTGTTTGTTTATCAAGAGACAGATATTGTAAAGCAGAGGTGTCCAATTGGCCATCTGCAGGGGCCAGAAAATTCCCTGAGTGCAGCAGGAATGAGATTAAAATGTCGTTGGGAAATGTTTAACAAAAATAAATTAAAATACAATAAAACATAGACAATGTTAATTTGTGGTTTTCTAAATCAATATGCTATCACATTGATCCCTTTCTGGGTTTGTCACCATTTTTTATAAACGTGATCACAAATATGCATAGATATGTAGAGAATTAACTATTTCAAGATGTCTATTCTCAATTATACTAGAAAGTTTTGTGATAATGACTGAAAAGGTAACATCTGTGTTTTTTCATATATAACTTTTCTTGATTATTTCTAGAAAGGCAGACTAAACATACAATTCTGACATAATACAGCATCACGTTTTCATTTCTGGTGACCTCAGAAGCCTGAACTAACTGAAAAAATTCTCTGAAAAGGGCAAAGCTCTCTGACCTCAAGAAAGACTATAGTGAGGACTAGGATGATAATGGCTAAACATGTAAGAAAATAAAAGCTAATTCTGCTGTTCTACAATGATATCCTTCCTTGGATATAAAGAGAATCAATTTATTTTTTTCTACCACTACAAAGGCATAATTCCATTTTAAAAAAGTCTTCATGTTTTCACATTCTCCTATTTGTCTTAAAGCTGGTAATGCTGATGATATATTCCAGATGTACTTCTGCTTAATAAGAATTCCAGTTCACAAACTGGCACTGATAATGTACACCCTCCCTCAATCTGCTTCACATATGCAGAAAAGTGGCAAAAAAAACTCCAGACACCTTTTTAATACTATATTTCTCAAATCAGCTGACAATGTGTCTAAATTAGGTAGACCTTTGATAGGTAAAGCCTGTTTCCAAGATCTGGTACAGTATTATTTGATAAGGAATGTATGATTATTTATTTTTAAGTGTAGACTCTGAATTTCTGGCAATTGACTGTGAACAATTCATCACTTATAAATCTGGATCATCAAAAGAGCTGATTTCTCCACCTTTGCTACAGGGATGTTCCCAGAGAAGGGGTTCAGTCATTGATGTTTCTAATGGTGTAAAGGGATGAGTTTGGTGCTGTAATCTCACTCAGATTACACTGGAGCATTAGGATAGAGATCTTTAAGACCGTTTTTGGCATATGTTTATGAACTGAAATATGAGAGCATTACAAAGTCAGAACCATTCCAGAACATGGGTCACGCTTCTTGGAAATTAGTCGGCTCCTCGAAATTTACATAAGAATCTATTAATGGACTCTAGGTGACTCAAAAGTTTGCTCAAGGATGAGCATCACTTGGCATTTCTGAGTTTTAACAGTTGACCCCCTGTAATTGTAACCTTCTCTATGAGGTATCACTGATAAATTCTGCTGTCCATCCAGCATGATCTGATACCCCCACCTTTTTCCTTTCCTCCATTACTATTTTTCCCTGATCAAATCAGGAGAGTTCATCTTTCTTAAAAGTACAGTAGAGGAAAATACAGACTAAATCCATCATCCCTACCTTTTGGACACTGGGTAGTATACAATTAATCAGAGAAGAAAGTAAATGCTATAAATATGAAACTGAATGCAACAGCAACATCAACAAATCTCATCTCCTCACTGCTCAGCAGCTGTGGTGATATCATAGCCCAATACCTCATATGGAATGATTTTATTTACTGAATCATATCACCAGCAGAAACAAAGATTATTTTAACAAGAACAATGAAAGGAGACTGACAAAGTAATTTAACAGTGACTAAGGAAAATCAAGCCAGAGAAAATAGCAGTTGATGAGTTATTTACTACTACAGTACTTATTTTATTAATACAATTGTCCTGAAAATATATAAATAGCATAAAGTTATAATACTATTTGGCTCCTTTGAAATCTTACTTTGTATGTGTACCTTTGTTTCAGAATATGACCAGGACCAAAAGGACTGAATGGGAAAATTTTTCTCAAAAATTTGAATGGATGAGTAGTTTTGAGATTGTCTGCCTTGACCAAATAGATGCCCTATTTATTTAGCTAGTAGCACTTCTCTCCAAATATGACCTTTCTTTTTTATCCTTACATTTACATAGCAATTTGTAGATTTTAAAGTGCTTTTGTCTACAGTGCTAGATCCAAACAACAATCTTGTGTGGTAGGAAGAAAGATGGTATTCTTCTTTCCATTTTATAGGTGAGAAAAGTGAGACTCAGAAAGCTTCCATGAATTTCCTAAAATTGAAGTAGTCTACTGAACTAGAACTCAAGTCTCCAGACTTCCATTCAATCAATCAGCAAGGATTTATTAAGAACCTACCATGTCAAAGATTGTGCTAGGTGCTGGTGACAACAAAGACATAAATGAACCAGTCCTTGCCCTCAAAGAACTCACATTCTATCGGAGAAATGTGTGCACATATGCAATTGTACATACACTCATAAATTATACCCAAAATAACTTCACTAGCAGTTGGCGAGAATCAAGAAAAGCTTCATATAGGAGGTGGCTTTTTAAATATAATTCATTTACATGACAGAGAAAGAATGATTTTTATAAGTTGCTGAAAGAATATTCCTAAAGCACAGATATAACCATGTAATTACTTTACTCAAGAATCTTCAATGGTTCCCTATTCTCTTTCACGTGAAATTACAAACTCCTGTATTTGGCATTTAAGGCTAATCTGGCTTTAGACTATCTTTCCTGATTTAGTTAATTTTTCTCCCCTTTGTGCACTCTATATTTGCTGTCAAACTACAAACCTAATTGTTGTTGTTGTTCAGTCATTTCAGTCGTGTCTGATTCTTTGTGACCCCATTTGGGGTTTTCTCGGCAAGGATACTGGAGTGGTTTGCCATTTCCTTCTCTAGCTCATCTTATAAATGAGGAAACTGAGGTAAAGAGGGTTAAATGACTTGCCCTGGATCTCATGGCTAGTAAGTGTCTAAGGCCAGATTTGAACTCAGGAAAATGAGTCTTCCTGACTCCTGGCCCACTACACAACAAGTACTATAGCAGGAAGCTTTTGAGCTGAACTTTGAAGGAAACATGGGCTTCAGATAGAAGTAAGGAGAGAGTGCATTGTTGGTTCAAGTTTTTCCAATATTCAGTCCATGCAAAGAGTTTATAGATCAGTAATTTCAAATGCTGGCAAGAATACCCCCTTACCCCATTTATCATAGAAGTGCATGCAAACACCTGACCTTTACTTGGCCCTCTACAACAATGCACCTTGCTTAGTGTCAAAAGGTTTGGCAGGATAATCTGTAACCCAAATGATAGCATCCAAGACTAGACTAAGGCTGTTCAGGCTGTGATGATCAAAAAGGGGCCCTGGAGAGAGTACAGAGTCAGGAAGAGGTACAACAGAGAGAATCTATGGAACCTAGAATTTGCCTATCTTGCTTAAAAGTCTTTTCCTTGCCTTCAAATGTTACAGCTCCACATTCCACTTATCTAAGAACCCCCAAAGAAGGAAAGTACTTTACTAAATGAAAAAGGCAAGGGCCAGATGTGCTATCCATTCCACATAGTCTGCAGCCACATCTGGAAAGGTTGTATGCCTAACTTTGAGAATTAAAACAGAATTCCCAAATTTTTCAAGCTTCTGGGGTGAAGGAAGAAATAGAACTGAGGTCTGAGTACCTCATTGGCAATTTCATCTGTGTAGAGAAATTACAGTATGGAGACTCTTGCCCACTGATACAAATCTACACCTGTTCTGTAATTTAGAATCTTAGCGCATTACCCAGGAATATTGAAAAGGTTAAGTGACTTTCTCAGGGTCACACAGCTACTAATAATTGCCAGAGACAAACCTTGAACCCACGTCTTTCTGACTTCAAGATAAGACTTCTAGTCAGTATACCAAGATTCCTCTCTTCCAATCTATTTTTGGTTATTATGTTAATTATCCCATTAAAGCGTGCTTTCTCTCAGGTCATTCCAAATGTCTTTCCTCTTCCTGGTATAATTGTGTTTGGTCCTTAGTTAAAGACATCAATTAAATAATCAATATTTAATTGTTTGCCTAGTGATTGAGTAAAACCCATCCTCTCCATTTTTTGTCTCTCTCTCTTTCATGAAGCTTGTTTGCTTGACTCCACTGGAATATTTTTTCTCCTCCTCTTTCCCCTCTAAAATTATATTACACATTTCTTCTTCTACCCTGCCTGGCCCTTTAAAAGGGGGAGTTGTGCAATCTACCCCTCCCCCCCAGGGTGCTTTGTCTCTGCTCCAGTTCCACTAGAAATAAAATTCAGTTCCTTATACTCAAAGCCACATTCAATTAAAAGAGAGAAAGTCCACTTTCTATGACTGGATGGGGCCACTTCAGGAGGGAGTGGAGGAAAAAAAAAACACCCACTGTTCTGGCCAGTGCTGCTAAAAGTTGTGGCTTGTTCATGGTGCCTTCCAAAGAATATCAAAATACTGCAGAGCCATGGTATTCTAAAGGAGCAACAGTGTTTTAAGCATCTCTTGAGTAAAGCGATATAGTATACGTACCAAGCCAAATTTTAGGGAATAAAAGCTTATTGGCATTTCTTTCAAAGAAGATTCTCCATCAGTGTTAGAACTGCCCATGGGGTAAGAGAGGGGGAACTTCTCAATGCATCCTTCTCCCCTACTCTATACACAGTTTTTCTTTGACAGATTGATAATTTCAAAAGTGATAGATTGATAATTTCACTTCCTCACAGATGCAGATCTCATCAATAACTCCCATTCCTACTGCCCTTTTAGGTTTACAAAGCACTTTCATCACAATAGTCCAACAATTGGTAATATAGTTCTTAATATTCCCATTTCAGAGATGAGGAAATAGGCACAGAGAAGTGAGATTACTTATGCAGGGTAATACAGCTAGAAGTATCAGAGCCAGAATTTAAACCTGGATCTTCTGAGGCTAAGACCTTGCTACTGCACCATGCTGCCTCTCCTGCAAACACTTTATGCTTTCTCATACCAGGTAATTCTTATCCATATTTTCCCATAAATGATAATAATGTTGTTATTGTTCAGTCATTTCAGTCATGTTCAGCTCTTTGTGACCCCATTTGGGGTTTTCTTGACAGTGATACTGGAGTAGTTCACCATTTCCTTCTCCAGCTCATTTTACAGATGAGGAAAACGAGGCAAAGTTAAGTGACTTGCCCAGGGTCACACAGCTAGTAAATATCTGAGGCCAGATTTGAACTTAGGAAAATGAGTCTTTCTGACTCCAGGCCCAGCACTCCATGTATTGCATCACCCCAATAATAATGTTAGTTGGCATTTATATTGGTACTTAAATACTTTCACAATGTTTCACATGCTTTATCTTATTTGAGACCAATATGTTGAAAGCTTTCCTTTCACTTGTTCCTCCTCCCCCCTTCTCTACTCTCTATCTACTGTTCTCTTTCTCCATCTCTCCCTCCCCCACACCATTTCAGGGCTATCCCTCTATTGTCTCTCGTTCTTACTGCATGAACCACCTGCTTTTCTGGTTGTTCATTGCTTTTATACAGCTTCTCATGTACAAATCATTGCTGATAACATTAAAGTTTGAACCTAATGCTTCTTCATATCATGGAGGCAATCCCTGGGTTCTCAAAGGCTATGAAAATAGATCAGAATTTCTGGCATAGAGGACCAATATGGAAGGGTTTGTATTTCAGCCTGGTGACAAACTATTCTTCTGCCCTTCAAAGACCACCTGAATTAAGAATGTAAAAAGGTTCATCACCAGAAGGTTGGCCGGTTGGTGACAGAATTTTTTGAAGCTATTGACCACAAAAAGCCATGAAAAGGGCAGAAATACAAAAATGGCCTTTGGTACCCTATGGCCTTTATCTACTTTCACAGTGACTAGGTTGGAATGGTGGAAAAGAAGAAAGAGGGTGCTATTAGAAAATTTATAAATGAGAGTTTATTATTACTAAAATTATACAATTTCTGTTCAATGACTAATTAGTTGGAACACTAAGGGAGGGATTCATTTATATGCAGTGACATTATCACTGTGAATTAAACCAGAATGTTCACATAGGTATGTGCATTTACACACAAAAACAAACAAGTTTTTTTTGAAGTGCTATAAGAAAGTTAGTTTTTTTTAAGCACATTGTCTTACTATAAACGGGTCCATTGACCCAGAACCCAAATCTCAGAGCATCTTTAGAGTCTCTAGTTATTTAGTATTGTCCTAGATTCTAAACTCCCCAAAGAGGGTGTCCATTTGGCCTAGACCCTCATAAACTTCCTTGCCTAGTGTAAACTGGACCTTTGAGGGGTCCTTACAAATCAACTACTTCCCCTCAGCAAAACTTCCAACTCTTGCTTAGAAGTCAAGCCAAATAGTGATCCAGTTTGGCGTTGTGAGTTGAAATCAGTTTCCCATGATATTGATTTAACTCCAAAGAATAGGGAGGCAACTCGTTATTTTTAAAAAAAAGAGTACCAACCCCACCGCCTTAAATTCTATTAATGTTCATTATTTTAGCAATAACATGAATGGATTTCAGTTATTTCTTTGAGTTCAGGTTTTGAGAAGACAACATTGGACACCAATGGGGGGAGGTGGATGGATGAGGATGGAGGTAGTTCCCACCAATGGAGGTGGGAAGTTCCCAGAAATGGGATTGGGAAGAAGATAAAATGTTATCTACTCAGTTATGCCTGAGACCAGCTCTGACTATAGACAGGCAGGCAGCTTGGTCTCTGCTCAGCTACTCTCCATTTGAAGAATAACAGAAAGGACGATGTTGGCTGGGACCCATTTTGGCAGGAAGCTGTGGGCAGGACTTAAACTCTCTTCTATATTATTCAAAACTGAATTAGAAAGAAGGATCTATTTCTGAACTGATATTTTAAAATCAAGCAGAAGAGTTTTTCCATCTGTAGTAGGGGACAATTCTATAAATAACCACATGCATATATATTTATATGTGTATACATATGTACACACACATTTGTTGCACATGTCCCACCATCCCTTACCCCTCCACCACCCCAAACCACCAATCCCCATACATACAAACACATATGGTGAGAGGAAAAGCCCAGTAAAATCATGCTGATCTGGTACACTCATGATGAAAAATGTTTTGGATTCATGCACAATCTGAATTAAATTATAATGAAGTGGTTGTCCCATTATATTCGGCCCTGGTCAAACCACACCTGGAGTATTCTATTCAGTTCTGGGCCATATGTTTAGTAAGGTCATTGATAATGTGGAGAACATCCACAAAAGGGTCACCAGAATGGTGAAGGGTCTTGAGATCTTGCTCTTTGAAAACTGATTGAAAGAACTTGAAATATTTAGGAAGGAGAAAATATACTTAAAAGAAAAGACACAAAAGCTATATTCAAGCATTGCAGGGCTCTCATGTGGAAAAGTGATTACACTTGTGGTATTGTCTCCCCCTTCAAGGACCATTGTGGGGGTCATGAAGAAGGAGAACAGGTACTAGAAGCAGGAGGAAGGAGTAGGAAGAAGATCAACATGAGGACATTGCAAAGTCAAATCTTGATTTGAAATAAGAAAATATTTCCTAATAATTAATGCCAGCTAAAAGTAAAATATGTTGCCTTAGAAAGTAGTAAGTTCCCTTCACTATAAGTCTTCAATCAAAGGCTGGATCTATAGAAGAGATCACTTGCCAGAGACATAGTCAAGGAGATTGTTGTTGAGATATGGGTTGGACAACTGGTTTTGAAGCCCCTTCCTATTCTGAGATTCTTTGAATACAACCAACTGCTGACAAAGTGTCAACCAGTAGATGTTCTGCTAGGATTGTGCAAATAAAAAAGGAAGACTCTGACATAAATGAACAATTACTATTTGAACGGGAAGAAATTAAGGAGGTGATCCACATGATCTTGTTGGTCTCTTCCAGCTCCATTATTCTGATTCTATGAGATGCTGTTTTGAACTCCCCTAAAAGCCATATTATCTTCCATAGATTAAGCATGACCCACCTGCAGCCTTACACACAGTCACCTAGAAAATCCTTTCTTCAGTAGCTTTCTTAGAAATTCCAAATTAATGAGGATTTATGGTTTACTATGGTTAGGTTTTCAAAGAACTTATTTTTTAAACATAATCAATGATACAATAGAACTTGGAGTAGGGCCCAGTCAAGAGAAAACAATTCAAGAGAATCCCCAAAAGCAAAGTGAAAACATGTTTTGGAACAGTTCCTAGAGGTACAATCAGAAAAAAGCAGCTCCCTTTAGGCAGAAAATATAACCTATAACTAAAAATAAATGTCAGGAAATTTATTTAAGAGGCATCACTCAGAATGGATGCAATGGCTTTAGCCAGATAGCAAAGTGATGCAATGGCATGAGTGTTAGAACCTGAATCAGAGGAACAGGGTTCAAAATCTAGATCCTCCTACTCACTTCTCTTGTAACCTTTGGCAAATCAAATCTGAGCCTCAGTTTCCCCATGTGTAAAATAAGAGTATTCAACTATACCATCTCTGAGACTCCTTCCAGATCAAAAAGCTAGACTCCTATAATTATATAGTCAAATACTCTGAATTTGGGATTTAGTTGCCTCCTCTTCCCTCCCCTCTCACGAGGTAATTCAGGATTAAACTTAAATCTTTTGCAAAGAACAGATACTGACTTCAAAGAAAAGAAAGAGTGGGCTGCAGAGGAATGAGAAAAGAAAGCCAAGACGAATGATGCATTTTTAAAAAGGCAAAAAAGAGCATAGAAAAATATCAGCCTTCCTCACAGAAGCAGTCACTGCAAATGTGGCATTCAAGACAACTAGAGGAAGTAGTAAGTTAAAGAAACAGTAATACGAAGGGAAAGGGGGCTAACAGTGTTCTCTTTCCCAAGTCCAAAGAGCAGAGTCCTAAGAGACTTGGACTTGGAGTATAGAAATGTATTGATTTGGCAACCAAATTTTAAATGCCCAAAGAATTGTCTTACTTTGGTCCTTTTTAGCTCAATTTAGCCAGCTGGAAAGAATTTTCAAGTAGCATCCTGTTCAACCTTTCGAAATGAAGGATTTCCCTTTTAATTGGAAGGCCCCATTTCATCAAAGATGAAAACAATGTTTGGAGCTTGGAGACTCTCTGCAGAGCAGACATTTGAGGGATGTTGAGCATAAACAAACAGGCGCCAGATAATGTATTTCAGCCATCAGAGACTGGAAGCATGCATACCTATGGAGAACGAAGAATGGCAAAACTACCTCCAGATCTACCAGGCTGAATGCTTTCTAATGAAAGTTGTCAGGTGGAATATTGCTAGACTCTCTTTCCCTGACAGGAGTAGTGTGTAAGGAAGAACGAACCAAGAAAGGTTAGATTTAGAATCAATGACAGATGGCATTTAAAAATTTTGAGTTGTAAGAAAGGCCTATGAATTTGATACAAGTAAATGAAATTTGGTAAATTTCTTGGAATCCTTGTATTTTGGGAAATGATAACTAGGAAAGGTAAATGAATGGAAAGCATTCTTAGAATCATGGTGTCAGAGATTTAGGGTCTATCAGTGTTCTCAAAGGTGATCTAATCCAATGTTTCTCATTTTTACAGATGATAAAACTGAAACCCAGAGAGGTTGATTGATTGGCTCAAAGTCAAATAGGGAGTAAATGGCAAAGCCACAATTCAAGTACATTTTCCTCAAACTCCAAATCTAGCACTCACTCCAATGTGCCAATATGTCTTACATTAGTGCTATCACTTGTCAGATGGGACACTGAGTGATCAGTGGTAACAATGTCAGTGTTAAACAAACTTGAAAGCATAGTGTGTGGCACAGTATAAGTCCCAAGTCTAATGAAAGAATGTTTCAGTTTTCTCCAATAAGGTCAAGTAATTGTCATTTCAATATTTTGCATCATGCAATCATATAATTTTATAATTTTAAATTTGATCATATTCATGTAGCCCTTTCCTCACAGTGCAAGGTAGGCAATGTAAGTATTATGACACCCATTTCGTAGATAAAGGGACTGAATAAGATAAAGCTGATTTGCCCACATTCAAACAGGGAAGGGAAAGGAGGGGAACAAACATTTATTAAGAAACTACACTGTGCCAGCCATTGTGCCAAGCATTTTGTGGATATTATCTCAGTTGATTCTCATAATAACTCTTTGAGGTAGGTGCTACTAAGATCCCCATTTTACAATTGAAGAAACTGAGGTTGACAGAAGTTAAACGACTTTACCAGGGCCACACATCTAGTAACTATCTAAGGCCAGATTTGAACCTAGGTCTTTCTGACTGCAAGCCCAGTGTTCTAGCCACTGTACTATCTAGATATACCCACTCCAAACCTGGCAAATTTTCCATTATTCTACCTTGCCTTTTTGATAATAGGAGTTAAGAAAAATGCTATTCAACTTTCGGACATTTAAATTGCCACACTAGATTTTTTAAAAGAAGCATAAGATAATAAATATTTGACATAAAAATTCTGAAGACTCAGTGGAAAAATGAGATGCTAATCAATTAGTGGTAACTTCAAGAAAAGTGACTGGGTATTTTAAAAGAAAATTTCATCTAATTAATTACAACAATAATTAACAGTTTGAGCAGATTGTCATCCTACTGAGAATCTTAAGGCCAGGTCCCTGTAACATGTATTTAGAACTCTTTTTACTTCTTATTAATATATTTTTAAATGTTTAGATCAGTTCCATTACTTTGAAAATAATATGCAGGTAATCATCACAGATTGGTTTTGGACCTTGAAAATTATGAACAGATAGGTATGTATGTAGATAGATAGATAGATAGACAGAAAGTAGGTGATAGAGAGGAGAGATAGATAGTAAGTAGATAGAACAAGCATTTATTAAGCACTTACTATGTGCCAGGCACTATGCTAAGTACTGGGGATACAAATACAAGCAAGGGACTTACATTTTATTAGGGGAAGATAACACACATAAAGGAGAATTGGAAAATGGGGGGGACAAAGAGGCAGCATGACATGAAAATGGCCTGGACGTGCTATGGAACCAAGATAAGGACTGTCAGAGCCTGGGGTTGAAAAAGAGTATATTCAGATTCTCAAAAGCTTAATTTCTTTATAGAATACAAGCCTTCATTGCAAGGCCAATCAAGAACTAAGTACCAAGTTGAATTCTTATGATAAAAATCTTATTACCATAAATGTGAACATGATATGGGCAAAATTTATGGATAAAATGTTGTGACCAATCCCTAATATCAAATGGAAATTCAGAATAAATTTGCGTAGTTTTACAATGGAGACAATTGTTCAAAAATCTCAAGGATTGACTCAGAACATATTCATATCTTGCTAAAGAAATTACATATCAAGACAGAAGACATATTCATCACAAAATCTAATATTATTGATTTATCTTAGGAAAGACAAATTTAATAAAGTCTAATTGGAAATTAGAGGATCATAAACATGCTGAGGGCCTTTGCCCACTAGAGGACATGCACATAAACTTGTCCTCATTGTCACTCACTAATGAGAACTTGGTTCTAGCATGCAAATTGCCTCCCAATATAAGGTGGCAATATCACCGTTAACATTTGAGGATGATGGGTTGGGTCATGGCCAGTCATTTTCCAATGGATCCTTCATGCAGCTGTGCACTAGACAGCCTAATGCAGTGGGAAAGAATACTGGATTTGGAGTCAGAGGAACTGCATTTGAATCGTGGCTCTGCCACTTACCGCTGATATGACTCTAGACAAGTAACTTTATTTCTCTGGGCCTCAGTTTTCTTATCTGTAAAATGAGAATGAGACTAGATTTGATGACCCCCTAAGTTACCTTCTAGTTCCATATATATGGAGTACAATTCTTCTTCATTTCCACCTCATAAAATCCCCAGGTTTCTTTAAAGCAAAATCTCAGATATCATCTCCTACATGAGGCCGTCCCTGATTTTCCCCAGTTATTAGTTCTCTCTCTTTTTCCTTCTCTCTTTATCTAAAAAAAAGAATATGTATGCATTTTTTGAAGTCCAGGCATTCTATGTCTGCTCATATGGACCAGGGTCATAGGCCGGTCTCCTGTTACATACACAAATTATATATACCTGTGTATATTTTGTTTCTCTCCAGTAAAATGTGATGTCCTTGAGAGCAGAAACTATTTCCTTTTTGTTGTTGAATCCCTAACTTTTACTCTATGGTACCTTGCATATAGTAGGATTTAAGACAATTTATTCAATTGATTTTGAGTCATAACACCTGAGCCTCACTTTTGGACTTGACCTTTGAAAGAGGGAAGACACAGACTAGGAGAAAACCATAACTTTGAATCACAGCTAGGAAAGGGGTTACGCACAGACTCAGACAAGGCTCCCTGGAGGGGTGGCCTGTACATCTGGATCCTCAAGCAGCTGCATTTCTCAGCTCCAGTTCTTCTTTTTTCTCTGTATGAGTGTGCTCTCCCTTATAAAGACCAAGTCCAAAGATGTGGCTCAAGTGTATAATTAGCCATGAATCAATCAATCTTCCTGGAATATTATGTGAGTGGAAATGGTTGCACCTTGTATAAGGAGACATCTTCAGTGGTAGAACAAACTCAGGACAATGCCTAGGCACATAGCCCAGACAGTCAAAGAAAAAGAGAGAGAAAATATGAAAACATTCTAATTCTAAATGAATAAGCATATTATAGGGAAAAGAGAGCTGCAACTGGAGTCAGAAGTCCTGGTTTCAAGTCTTAACTCTGCTACTTACTACCCTGTGACCCTGGCAAGTCAGACATAGGATCATACTTTTAGAGCTGGAAATTCATCTAGTCCAACCCCTTTATTTTACAGAAGAAGAAAGTAAGGCAAAGTGAAGTGTCTCTCCCAAGGCCTCACAGATGGTAAGAAGCAGAATGGAGATTCGAACCTAAGACCCTTGACTCAGAATCCAACCCTTTCTGCTACAACATACTAAAGACCTCTCTGGAGCTCAGTTTTATCATTTATAGAATAAAACGGTAGGCTTTGATAACTGCAAAAGAGTTTGCTTCCAAGGAATCTATGTCAAAGAATTATAAATTCAAATACTAAGCAAAAAATTTTCTCAATGTATGTTAACATTGTACAGTGATCTATAAAGTAGGGCAGCTAGCTAGGAGAATACAGTGCTGGACCTGGAGTCAGAAAGACTCATTTTCCTAAATTCAAATTTGGCCTCAGATGCTTAGTAGCCATGTGACTCTGGGCAAGTCACTTAACTCTGTTTTCCTCAATTCCTCATCTGTGAAATGAGCTGGAGAAAGAAACGGCAAACCACTCCAGTATCTTTGCCAAGAAAACCCCAAATGGGGTCACAAAGAGTCAGACATGACTGAATAGACTGTACAAATCTATAAAGTGTTGGATACCTTCCCAATACATAGAGGATAGGTTCTACAGATTCCCTGGAATCAGAAAAAAAAAGTTTATTGTATATTTTCCCAAATGCAAAAGACTTCCCTTAACTGTCCCCTTCCTTTCTCAAACTGTCCCTTTTTCAAGACAACTTTGTTTGCAGAAGGGAGCAAACCTCTATTAATGTCTTTAATACTTATTGATGTCCCTTTTAAGGGCAATATAGCTTAGTGAAGCATAGAGATTCAGAGGTATAAGGGATCTTAGAGATCATTCTAGTCCAAACCTTTCATTTTTACTAAAGAAATGGATACTTAAAGACCCCAAACACTCACCAAAAGTCACAACAGACAGTAAAATGCAGCGGTAGAATTCCAGTGAGTCTTATGACTCTAAAATTACCCCCTTTTCCCCATCACACCACTACACCATACTGTTCCCTAGAGTGACACAGGTTTCTATGATTCAGTCTTAATCCAGGGTCCAAGACTCTCAGTCACACTTGGTCTCCAATTATTCCCTAATGCAGAGCTTCATCTGAATATGGCTAGTTTCCTCACTGTGCCTGCATACCCAACTCTATCTGTGTTTTTGCATATGGGATGTCATCCAATATTCTTTTGGCTATTTCAAATCCTCCACTTCCTTCCAGACCCAGCTTCAGTTTGACTTCCTCCAAGAAGCCTTATATGACTACCATCACCACAAATGACCCTTAATTTCTCTGAATTCCTCCAGAATTAATCCTCTATACCACAGGCGTCAAACTCATATCCCATGGGTCATGTTCCCCCAACACAGCCTGAAAAAGATCAAAATGTAATTGGGAAAATTTTTTTGACAAAATAAATAAAAATACAACATAAATAGGGTTAATTTGTTATTTTCTATGTGTGTGCAAAAGAAGTGAATACGTGATCCTTGTCTTTGAATGATAATCCAGTAGGGGGAAAGTAGATGAAGCAAGGAAATCCAGTATAGAACAATGGCATCAAACTCAAATAGAAATGGTCCAGGCTTTTACACACACACACACACACACACATACACACACACACACACACACACACACACACACACTCACTGCCTAGCACAATTAAAAATTTGTTGGCTTCCCTGGAGAACATGTTTCTGCTTTCACATCTCAAATTTAAACTCATGGAGCTAAAATCTGAGAATGCTTGCCTTCAAAATTCCCATGAGGATCATGCAAAACATATCACTTTTGAGTCTAACACTTTAGCAAAATGATGGAGATTTTCATGCTGACTTATGCTAAGTTGATCTCATTTTACATATTTATGGTTTTCTTTTCTCATACTGGAGAAAAGATACTGAACCTATGAGTCCTTGGATTTATGGAACTCTTAGTAAGGAACTTCTATTTATGAAGATGACCACTTTCTCTGCAATCAATAAATAGAGATTTGTCTGGGGCACAGAGAATTTAAGTGACTTGCCCAGAGTCAAACAATCAGTATGAGTGAGAGGTGATAGTTGAACCTTCCTAAAGAGGCTAGCTCTCTAAACTAGGTTGCATTCTCTTTCTCTCTCTCTCTCTCTCTCTCTCTCTCTCTCTCTCTCTCTCTCTCTCTCTCTCTCTCCCTCTCTCACTCCCTCCCTCCCTCATTAGTGACCAATTATTTGCTGTTTAACAGAACTCTTCATTCTATGAATGAAATTACTGGAAAAGTATAACTAAAACTAGCTCCGAAGTTAAATAATTAATAGGCATGAGAATGTAAGCTCCTTGAAGTCAGAGATTGTTTCGTTTTTGCCTTTGCAAAACCAGTGTCTTACGCATAGCAGGTATTTGTTGAATATTAACTATATTGAGTATAAATTGCAAGAGTAGCTAGTGATTCCTGGCATCTTATATACTGAATCAGAGAATAACCTACCCCATTTAAGCAGTCATTCCAATTCATTGTGTTAACACCTTAGATGTGGGGAAGTCCTCAGGTAGAATAATTGGGGAAGCAGTTATTTGTTTTGCTTTTTCTTAACTTCAATTCAAAAAGGGTTTATTAAACACCTACTATGTGCCAGATATCACACAAGCCACTGTGGCTATAAAACAAAAAAAAAAAAAAAAGAAATGATCACTGCATTTGAGGAGCTAAATTCTACTTGGAGATAACAATATGTACTGGTATATATAGATAAGTAAATACAAACTATAGACAAGGTAATGGGGGGGGAGCTGCTAATGCCTGGGGTAATCAGAAAAAGCTCCTTATAAGAGCTGAAAATTGAAGAGAACTAGAGTAGTTTAAAGAGTCAGAAGTGAAGAGGAAAGCATTCCAGGCATGGGGCACATAATGAACTGGGGGAGGGAGGGCAAAATATTTAGTGGGTCATTTTGACTAGAATGCCTAGTAGTATCTGAAAGGGAGTCATGTAAATCAACCTTGAAATATAGTTTGGAACCAGATTATAAAGGACCTAATATGCAAAGTTTTATCTTACCCTAAAGGCAATAGTGAGCTATTGAAATCAAGTTAGTTGGGTGCAGAAAGTCCTTCCCGATCCTCCTCTTTTCAGTCTATTTCTCTTACCCCAAGAATGCATGTAGATACATTATTTACTTCTCTGATATATTTATGGGTTTGTTTGGATCTTTTGCAATACACTTTTTAATTGTGTATCTTACCTCCCTACTAGGCTATAAGCTCCAAGAGAACAGAACCATGTCTAAGCCACATTTTGTATCTCTCCTAGTGCCTGATATCATACTATGCACCCTTTAGGCCCTTAATAAAACTTTGTTGAATTGAATTCCACAACATAATAATATAGCTGAGAAAAGAATTTGGCACTGTTGACTCTCAGCTGTGTGATCAAACTACTAGGTCAGGCTGCCCCATGTTTTTTTAGTCCACAGCCTTTAAATATGTATCTGCACAATAGATCATAACCACTAAAGAGACACAACCACAGTTATAACCCTTGGTTATAAATTCTCCCCACAGGGGCCTTACTGAAAAGAAGGAAAGGAGGGGGGAGAGAAAGAAGGAAGGAAGGAAGGAAGGAAGGGAATTTTCCTAAACGTATACACCAAGTTCGTGGCTACAGCAACAGAAAGTAAAAGACAAGCAAGTCCAAATTTACAATCGAAGGCCATATGCTAAACCCTCCTCCTACTCTGTGCTGTGTGGGCATTTCAGGAAAGGAGCATGGGCCTGGGATATGATATTACTGGTAACAGTGAAGAGACAAGACTTAGCAGCACATTTTGGCTTTTTAACGAAGCCAGCTTTAATTGGTTTGAGTCACAGATTTGATACTGTTTACTCACTGGGATTTCTGGCATGTGGAATATATTTTGAGTTTGGGGAATTTTCTTTTTTTTTTTTTGGAGCAAAATAGAGATTTCCCAATTTACTTCAGAACTGCTAAAGCTCCAAGGCTCCCCCTAGTGGTAGCCAGCAAAATTTTGGTCAGAGAAGTACTCCAGCTATGTCACAGTTTTGACACAAATGTTTCTAAATATAAAGAAAAAAGATTAATTTATATTCATAATTCTAGGTCATTCTCAATAAGTGAACTAGAAGACTTTGAAGAGAGTACTCCTTTTTTCTACAATAATAAGCTACTTTCTAACTCAACTGGACTGGAATTCAGATCTAAATGAAAAGTTTACATTTTATAAATACTTGCTATTTATTAAACACCAGGAAACTAACCAAGTGTCACTTTTCCCCTGTTGGTTCCCTCATTTGGGTTTTTTGTACCATATGTAGGTCTCAGAGTGGTGAAGTGGGGAAAAGAAGGACATATATTTTGTAGAATGAGCTTCTCATTACACTTTATTTCATCCATTCATTGAAAAAAATACATTGTCTGCTGTATAAAAGGAACTATTTCAGGGCAGGGGAGATAACAAAGTTTAGCTAAGAGCATGTCCTTGATATATCTAGTTTAATATCTAGAGGGGGATAAGGTGCACAGATAACTCTAATCAGAGCACTGCATGTTGTCAGCCATTTCAAAAGGTATAAAGTCATGACTTAGTTCCCATATCAAATGCATCTATTCAAAACCCTCATAGTTTTTAAAGTGATATTTTGAAAGTTAAGTCCCCAACACTGGCAAACCAGCAAACATGATTTACTTTCTTTGGTATAAAATATCTGTTTCTCATAGCATTAAAATTATTAGAATTAAATATGCAACCCTGTAACATGAAATAACTCTTCCATATAATTAACTTTGTTATCCTTTCCTATTGTGAAGATATAGTGTAGAGTGTGTATGGGTGTTTGTGTAGTTAAAGGATAGGACCCTATTCTGAAAGATTTCATTCATTTTCAAGGAGAGTCTTTTTTTTTCCCCTTGGGCTGCTATGTCCCATTATGTTGGTTTACAACTCCAATCTAAGCCAATAGAATATAAACCCCTTGAGATCAAGACTGTTTTGGATTTTTTGACCTTTCTGTCTCTAGGGCCTCACACAGGGCCTGTCACATGGTAAGAGCATAATAAATAATTTTAGAATCTAATTCAATCTTAGATAATGGAGAAAGGTTGGTCCCCCAAGTAATGTTTTAATAACTAAGGCTGAAAAAAAAATCCCTTTCACTGAACACATGATCAGATCTTATCTCAGTACTGAGGGGAGTTCCCCTTTTATGGGATTTTTGCTCAAACTCCACCCTATTGCTGGAAAACCAAGGCAAAAATGGACAACATCTCAATTGCCAGAGGACCCCACGCCCCTAGCTCTGGCACCAGGACAACAACAAACAACAACAATTCACAGTTTCTGGAATAACACATATATGCAAATAATGCCTTAACAAAGAGTGGAGTGCCTGGTTTAGAAATATCATTTAACTGTTTAAAACCACATCAATGAAGCCTTACCATGTCAATAAAGTGTAGAGGTGCCCCCCTTTTAGTGTATGGGCTAAATTAACCAATTACATGTGATGAATAATATACTACATCTATATTTCTACACTTAGGTATTTTTATTTGATTTTATATTCTTGAATGTGAGTATCGATGCAAAAGGGCATTTAGAATTTCCCACAACTAATGCATAGGCCATTAGGAAAAAAATCCAATTTCTATATCGTGCAATAGCAGTCTGCTGAACAGTAACTCTATCCAATGAGCTAGTTTCCTGTTACTTTAATTCATACCCCCTTCTTTCCCCCACCTCCCAGACTAAATAGTTATTCCTTGGATAATAGAGCAATAATACTGAGTTTCAGGCAACTTCCAAAAAAGTATCTGCCTGTCTTAAGACATAATCATATCAGTTTGCTAATAAGCAGAAATCCATTACACACCGAGTGTGTTGTCACAAGTGGCTAAGAAAAATATAAATCAATCTGTGAGCAAAGAAGGAAAAAAGTATAGTTCTAATGTGTCCAAAATATGATGGTTGGGCTCACAGCTGTAAGATGTTGGACTACCATCAAGAGAACAATGTCAAACACTAAACTTCTGGATGATTTCCATCAAAATAACATTTCATTTGGGGTCAATAGTTTTTACAGAACTCTGGAATAAGATTTTCACTGACATTTTTTCTTTCTTTAGAGCTAAACTTGAACACCTCCAAAAAGTTCCTTTGAATGGAAATGTAAGGAGCTTAGCCTTTTTAGTCTTCTAAAAACAGACTCCATGATAAATAAGTACTGCCATCTTTTGATTAGACCATAGCTGGATGCAGATTAGACTGCAGTGGGGTCCAAATAACGCTGAAGTTCTAGGAAGGCAAAAGTTGTTCATTTCACCACACCTGGTTCCCGAGTTCAATTCAATTGAATGAATGTTTACTAAATACCTACTATGTGCCAGATCCTTAGCTAGGAGCTGAAACAAAACACTTTTTGCCCTCAAGGAGTTTACATTCTATTGTTAATATTTTAAAAGTCCTTCTAAATGTGAAGTCCTCATAGGATTTAGAGCTTGAAAGAAATTAACTGGTCATCAAGTCCAACCTCCTTATTTCATAGAGGACCACCAGAAAAGTTGTATGACTTGTCCAGGATCACGTAGGCAACAATTTCTAGAACTAAGATTCAAACCTAGGTCTTTTCATTCCAAATTCAGTTTTCTTTCCCCTATAGCTGAAGCATTAAAACATAACATTTATCCAAAAGAGTCTTTAGTATTTTCAACCACTGACACTGACCGTATTTTTAGAAAAATCCTATATCTATATAATTTGTTCATATTAACTTAATTTAATTATGAGGGCTTCTCAATAATCTCTCTTTGGCCCATGTCCCCACCCAGGATTTTCCCCTGGAAATATCAGAATTTGGATGATGTCTAGGTTTTCATGAAAAAAAAAAGAGAAATATTCCCTCAGATACCATGTAAATATGCACTCAGGTTAACAAAATCATAAATATGATTATAGTTATAATAATATAGCTGGCATTTACGTAGCACTTCAAGATTTTGAAAGCACCTTATGTGCTTATTTTAAAAGAAAAACTTTGTTTCACCCAACGAAAAAATCAAAGGCCTAATTCCTGAACCTACAAAAAATCAAGCCAACTTCTCTTCCTTTTCCAGTGGTCTTCAGCCTTCCTCAGAGACATACAGTCTTCCAGACATATAGTGCTACCCCTAGTGGGTCCTTCTGCAGAGGGAAAGAACTCAATATCACTAGAGAATTGAATCTGTGGACTGGCATAGCTCACATGACTTACTCAAATCCTCTCAACAATTTGAAAATGCCTTCTAATGTGCAGGTCTACATAACAATAATTTTTTTTTCCTAATAGCCCATGGACAATAAATTCAATTGAGTGAGAAAAGTCTGTCATATGGAGCATTCTATAGCCCACAAAAATATTTGGTGATGTTCTAATCTCATTAAAAAGAATTAAATAGACTCTATTAGCCACATGTTCTGGGCCACCCTGACTTCGGTTAGTCCAAAGGTTCAAGTTTAGAGTTTATAACAAAACAAAACATTCTTAGGCCACATATTTGATAAAAGGAAGTTTACTTAAAATTAACATGGAAAGAACATTCTTCAAAGATACAGCACTGATTTAAGTGAACATAGCTCGCTGGCCTCCATACTTGCCTCACTGGTGCCTGGTCAGCATAGTAGAGTGCTGGAAGCTACATGAAGGCTCTGAACCTTAATTCTCTGCACTAATGAATCATAGAGGATGGTTGCATCAACACTTAGGGTAAACTACTCTAGCCTATAAGACGGGGACCTTAATAGATGTTATTTCATATTTGCTTTCTATGTATTTTATATTTATTTCTCTGTGAACGTGTTGTATTTCCCTCCTCAGTAGAATATAAGGTCCTTGAGGGCAGGAATTATTTCCTTTTTTTTTTTTGTCTTTGTACATAATGACAATAATAACTCTCAATTACATAGCACTTTCAGGTTTTAAAAACACTTTCTTCACAACCTTATGTGGTAGTTACTGACTGTCATGACCCCCTGAATTTTATCGATGAGGAAATGTGATCAGAGAGATTAAGCGACTTTGCCTAAAGTCATATAGCTAGTAAGTCTCGGTCAAAACTGAAACTTTGGTCCTGTTAACATAAGTCAGGACATCACACTGCATAAAATCCAGAATCCTAGGTATAGAAATCAAGGCCTCAGCCTGGCTCTCCAACTTCTTGTACAACTCACCTACATGAATCCGCTGATCAAAATACATTTTCCCTGTGCATACACATCTCCACTCATAAAGTTTGCTCATGAAATTCCCTCCGGCAAGAATTCCTTTCCTTTCCACTTATCTGACTCTTCTTACCCAGTCTTTAGAGACCAGTTTAAATACAAAATTCTCCATGAAGCCATCTATCCCCACATACTCCAGTCTACAGTAAACTTTCCCTCTTCTGAATCACTATAGCATAAATGTTCCATATCATTGCTTTGTGACATCACCAAGCTGTCTAGTACTGTTAGCTATCTTTATATGCATACATGTTGTTCCTTCTGCCCAATTAGATCATAAGTTCTTTTAGGGCAAGGACCATATCTTATACCTCTTTATTCTCCTCTACCCAAAGCACCCTATCCCTCAGTACTTTGCGTATAGTATGAACTCAGTCAGGGTTTTTTGATTGATAACAGAAACATGAGTCTTATGGAATGCATTTTTGATTGGTCTTGCAAGAGGAGAACTAGGGACTGTTGAAAATACCATAAATGGAAAAATGTTAACTCTAGTAAAAAAATGATATATTAAGTACTATCAACATCAAGTCTTTGGGTTATATAATAAACATATGTATGCCCGTATTTACCAATATTTCTCCTTTCAATATTTGTCATACAAATGAATTCTTATCCAGAATCACGTATTATTATATATTCATGTAATGAATAAGTTGGACAATATGATTTTTTTATTTTAAATATATTTATTTAACATATTTAGTTTTCAGCATTGATTTTCACAAGAGTTTGAATTACAAATTTTCTCCCCATTTCTACCCTCCCCCCCACTCCAAGATGGCATATATTCTGGTTGCCCTGTTCCCCAGTCAGCCCTCCCTTCTGTCATACCACTCCCCTCTCATCCCCTTTTCCCTTCCTTTCTTGTAGGGCAAGATAAATTTCTACACCCCATTGCCTGTGTATCTTATTTTCTAGTTCCATGCAAAAACTTTTTTTGTTGTTGTTTTTGAACATCTATTTTTAAAACTTTGAGATCCAAATTCTCTCCCCTCTTCCTTTCCCACCCACCCTCCCTAAGAAGTCAAGTAATTCAACAGAGGCCACATGTGTATCATTATGAATAACCCTTCCACAATACTCATGTTGTGAAAGACTAACTATATTTTGCTCCTTCCCAACCCATCCTCCTTTATTGAATTTTCTCCCTTGACCCTGTCCCCTTTCCAAAGTGTTTGTTTTTGATTACCTCCACCCCCATCTACCCTCCCCTCCATCATCCCCCCCCCTTTTTTTTCTTCTTCCCTCTTCTTTCCTCTGGGGTAAGATACCCAATTGAGTATGTATGGTATTCCCTCCTCAGGCCAAATTTGATGAGAGCAAGATTCACTCATTCTCCCCTCACCTGCCCTTTCCCCTCCTCCCACAGAACTGCTTCCTCTTGCCACCTTTATGCAAGATAATCCACCCCATTCTATCTCTCCCTATCTCCCTCTCTCAATATATTCCTCTCTCATCCCTTAATTTGATTTTATTTCTTTTAGATATCTTTCCTTCATCTTCAACTCACCCTGTGTCTGCTCTCTCTCTCTCTTTATATATATATATACATATATATATATGTATATATATATGTATATATATATATGTATGTATGTATATGTATATACACATACATATATACATACATACACATTTACTTATATATATACATAAACATATATATATATATATATGCATATTCCCTTCAGCTACCCTAATACTGAGGTCTCATGAGTCATACATGTCATCTTTCCATGTAGGAATGTAAACAAAACAGTTCAACTTTAGTAAGTCCCTTGCAATTTCTTTTTCTTGTTCTTTTTCTTGATTACCTTTTCATGCTTCTCTTGATTCTTGTGTTTGAAAGTCAAATTTTCTATTCAGCTCTGGTCTTTTCACTGAGGAAGCTTGAAAGTCTTCTATTTTATTGAAAATCCATATTTTGCCTTGGAGCATGATACTCAGTTTTGCTGGATAGGTGATTCTGGGTTTTAATCCTAGCTCCATTGACCTCCGGAATATCGTATTCCAAGCCCTTCAATCTCTTAAGGTAGAAGCTGCCAGATCATTGGTTATTCTGATTGTGTTTCCACACTACTCAAATTGTTTCTTTCTGGCTGCTTGCAATATTTTCTCCTTGATCTGGGAGCTCTGGAATTTGGCAACAATATTCCTAGGAGATTTCTTTTGGGGATCTATTTCAGGAGGCGATCGATGGATTCTTTCAATTTCTATTTTGCCCTGTGGCTCTAGAATATCAGGGCAGTTCTCCTTGATAATTTCTTGAAAGATGATATCTAGGCTCTTTTTTTGATCATGGCTTTCAGGTAGTCCAATAATTTTTAAATGATCTCTCCTGGATCTATTTTCCAGGTCAGTGGTTTTTCCAATGAGATATTTCACATTGTCTTCCATTTTTTCATTCCTTTGGATCTGTTTTATAATATCTTGATTTCTTCTAAAGTCACTACCTTCCACTTGCTCCAATCTAATTTTTAAGGTAGTATTTTCTTCAGTGGTCTTTTGGACCTCCTTTTCCATTTGGGTAATTCTGCCTTTCAAGGCATTCTTCTCCTCATTGGCTTTTTGGAGCTCTTTTGCCATTTGAGTTGGTCTATTTTTTAAGGTGTTTTTTTCTTCAGTGTATTTTTCAGTATCTTTTTGAGTCTCCTTTAGCAAGTCATTGACTTGTTTTTCATGGTTTTCTCTAATCTTTCTCATTTCTCTTCCCAATTTTTGCTCTACTTCTCTAACTTGCTTTTCCGAATCCTTTTTGAGCTCTTCCATGGCCTGGTACCAGTTCATGTTTTTCTTGGAGGCTTTTAGTGTAGGCTCTTGCACTTTGTTGACTTCTTTAGGCTGTACGTTTTGGTCTTCTTTGTCACCAAAGAAAGAATCCAAAGTCTGAGACTGAATCTGGGTGTGTTTTCACTGCCTGGCCATATTCCCAACCAACTAACTTGACCCTTGAGATTTTCAGCGAGGTATGACTGCTTGTAGACTAAAGAGTTCTATGTTCCAGGTTTGGGGGGGGATGCGCCAGCTCTGCCACACCAGCACTCCTCCTTCCCCAAGAACCCCCAACCCGGACTGGGCTTAGATCTTCAGCAGGCTGTGCACTCCTGCTCTGATCCGCCACTTAATTCCTCCCACCAGGTGGGCCTGGGGCTGGAAGCAACTGCAGTTGTAGCTGCCCCACCTCCACTGCCCCAGAGGCAGTGGCTGAACCACGAACTCCTTCCGCTCCCGCAGCTTTTCCCACTAACCTTCCCTGCTGTCTTTGGTGTTTGTGGGTTCAGAAGTCTGGTAACTGCTGCAGCTCACTGATTCAGGGCGCTAGGGCGCGCTCCGCCTGGCTCCTGGTCTGGTTGATCCAAGCCGCTCACGCTGGGCTCTGCTCCACTCCGCTCCCAGCCCCCAGCTCCCAGCTCCTTGTGAGATAGACCTCACCCAGAGACCATCCAGGCTGTCCTGGGCTGGAGTCCTGCTTCCTTCCCTCTGCTCTTTTGTGGGTTCTGCAGTTCTAGAATTGGTTCAGAGCCATTTTTTATAGGTTTTTGGAGGGTCTCGGCGGGGTGCTCACGCTAGTCCCTGCTTTCCAGCTGACATCTTGGCTCCACCCCCACAATATGATTTTCAAATTGTATTCAAATATACTTTTAAGAAATAGAATAATAATTTTCACTCAGAATTGGCATATGAAAACCCATATTTGGCAAGAAGTGCTTTTTTTAAAAGAAAACTATGTTAAAATATGACATTTTGCATAAATTGGACACACTTGAAATGAGTCCTATTGTATCCAGTTAATAAGATCAAGAGAATCAATGTCAGCATCATCTCTACCTTCTAGCTTCCCTGCCTTCCTTCATGTCTGAGCTCACATCCTATTTTCTGCAAAAGGCCTCTCTCAAGCCCCCTCAATGCTAGTGCTTTCCCTCTGAGATAATTTCCAATTTACCCTGTTGTTAAAGGCAAACTATTAACATGAATGGGCCATTTTATGCCCACTAGGTGAACAAGAAGCCACATCAATACAACCAGAGACTACAAGAAAGCAGAGTCAAAGGAGACACAAAGGCTAACCAGGTTATTGACAGTTTTGTCAATTTTTAGGGAAAACTAATCTAACCCCTGGGGGAGGAGGTGGTTTCAGGAAGAAGAACCCTGGTAGATATTGATTCTCTTGTATGTATACAAATAGAGGTAAAGAGATATATAGAGAAAGAATATAGAAATATAGGAGTAATATTGTAATACATAGCAGTTTCCATGTTATCCTTGAGGGCAGAGAATGTTTGTGCCTTTCAGTTTTCAAGAGCTTAGCACAGTGTCTGGTAAGCATACAAGTGCTCAGTAAATGCTTCTTGTTTTGTCTTAGTTTTAGCATTTATTTTTTTCCTTTTTGGTAAAATAGTGAATATCTTACAACTATGGCAACATTTTAGATTGAAGATTTACTGCACATAACTGGCCAAGAGATGTTTAAGTAGGTTTTGGAAACCTGAGCCTAAATGAACATTAAGCAAATCTGAAAGTATATGTGGGTTTCTTCTTCTTTTTTTTTTAATTAATATGTTTACCTTTTGTTTCAGGGAAGAAAGGAAGGGAGAGAAAAAGAAAAAAGCTAAGCAAAGAAGAAAGTAAGGAAACAATACCTGAGAACAAAGGCCAGGAGCCCAGTACAGAATCCCGGGATCAACGGGAAAATAAAGACAAACAGCAGCAGAAGAAACGAAAAATTCAAGATAAACAACAGAAATCGGTATTAGTCAGCACTGTACACTAAAAGGTCTTGTGTGATTGTTTTAGACTTATGATGCTGCTATCTCCACCAGATTCCCAGGACAGGTGCTCTAGCCATTAGAACCACAAGTGGAAAATGCTACCAGTTACTGCTCCATCTAAACAACATTCCAGATAGTTCCTATACTCTCCATACAAACATAGTTAATAACCAAGACATTCAGGAGCCACAAGTACAAAGAAGTCTAAAGAAGGGATACTTTCAAGGGGTTATCTTATATGCTTCTGCGCATTTGTAAAAGATACCTAAGAATTTTGTATATAATTATTAACAGGACATAAGATATAACATTATAATGATGGCATCTGGAGAAGCAACATTTTTTTCTTTGTAAGATAATTTTCAGGCTATTGTTTTAAGTAAGAAGCAAAAGAGATGTCCACTAAGTCAAAGACACAGTATCCCTTCAAAAAAAATGGTGTGCCACAAAAAAAAAAATGGGAGATGGGTGGAGGGGAAGGGAGAGAAAAAAACTGTCAAAGGAGAATGGAAATCCAAGGTTCCAACAGCTCTGTGTTGATGTCTTGAATAGATACCAAGAGTGCTCAGTTAGACCCTGACATTTCCCGTCCTATGGTTTATCAGGACTGAAACTGTTTTAAAAGTGGTCCCCTTGTATCCTGCTCTCCTGCCTGCAAGAAACCCTAGAGTGGATAATAACAATTATGTGAGAATGGGGAGAGGAAAAAATGTGGAAGAAACTGCTGGGATGGAGAGTATTTTTGTGCTTCACAAAACTGTGAAGGACCAGTGGTTCTGCTCCAGTGGAGCAGCACTCTAATCTCTAAGGAATTATGACGGGTTTCTCCTTCATCAGTGAGTGCTCCTGTCTGGGCTGTCCCCGGAGTCATATAAACTGCGAAATGTATCTACACTACAAACCTTACTTACAACAAACAAACCCATACTTGTAGGAGAAAAGGCTGAATTAATAAAGAACAGAAAATAGAGCACAGAAAATGTAACATGTTTTTGCAGTTGTGTCTTTTTTTCCCTCTCATGTTGGGAAAAAAAATGCTTCCTTATCTACTTTATGATCCATGAGGAATCCAAGGGATATTACTTCTTTAACAAGGTATATCTAGTGGGAAGAAGCCACCATAATAAATATATTTGTTGATAGTTTTTAAAGTTCTGCTTTTTTTGTTTTATTTTAAAATGTGATATCAATCATTGGTTCCATTAGGAGAAAATGTTATTCTTTCATTCATAAATCCCCACTAAATTAATTAATCTATTTCTTCTCTGATCTGGAATGCATTACTACCTCCTTTTCTTTTTTAAAAAAATCTATTTTCATTTAAAGATCTGCAACTTTATAGTGTGTTAAGAAGTATTTATTAAAGTTTTTTCTTAATTTCATTGCATTAATCCAAATTATGCCGGCACAGGCATAAATCCTAATTATTAAATTATTCTAAATAATGACTACTAAACACACTATATATTTCCTCTCCTTTTTTAGACAACTTAGAGCTGCTTCATAACTTACATCTTTCCTCATATACCAACTCGTTCTGTTGCTTCATCATTTGGCCTTTTCTTCTCCATATTTTCTCAGTCTATGGATCTCTTTGGGGGATTGACGTCACCATAACTGAAGGAATCAACCAGTGTTATACAGAGGAGACAGCCAGCTCCAAGGATGGAACATCTCTGAATACGGAGCAAAGAATTACATTGATCCATGTTGACCTTCCTGTTGTAGTAGATGGGATAAAATACCTGGTCTATCAATCTTCTTAGCCCTGTCAAGGTTGCTGCTTTCTGAAGACTTTAAAATAAACTTGGTTTCTAGCTGTTTGTCCCTAGGCAATTCTCTACCATCTGCACTGTCTAAATACTATTGTTTCACATATGTATGTGTGTATATGTATATGTAATATGCATGCATGATAGATTCATGATATATATCATATATATGTGTATATATAGTATATACATATGCACATATACATAGAACGTATATAATATACATGTTTAATATAAATATACATCTAAATATATATACATATAAGTGTGTGTGTGTACATATGCATGCATATATACATATGTGTATATTATTTTTCCCCAGCCAAGGCATAAAATGTTAAAGTGTTTTACTTGTTTCTTATTTTAATATTTCCATTCATCATCTTACAGGTGTCACTATTATAATCTATATTCAATTTATAATGTCACCTGTTTTATCTCCAAAAAAAACTTCTATGCTAGCACTGTGGTAGAACAGGAAATCATCCTAAAGAATTCTATTGGAAGGGATTATGGCACCCCTTTAGCTCAGTCTCGAATGACACCCTCTCATGGGTGCTACATTGCTTTAGTATCATTTATCAAGTTATTGGTATTCCTTCCTTTATGCCTACAGATTTGTTTAGACATTCAATAAGCCTGCATTGCATATCTGCTGATTTCCTAGCACTATTCAGGTACAATATAGTACTGTTGAAGGCTTGCTGTAAACAGGGTCTATGTCTTTTTTGTCTTTGCATCCCCTAGTCTATGGTGTAGTGTCTCACATATAGAATAAATGCTTGTTGGATTGGATTGGGTTGATGAAATAAAACTGAACACAATCATGGCAAATGTTCATAGTTTCTCTCTCAGACATATAACTTGATTCAATATTTATTTTCTATGTCTTTCAAGGCAAGGATGGATTATCCAAGCCCATTTTACTTTTTCAATTGAGATTTCTTTGAAACCCATCAATCAACAAACATTTATTAAATGTACCTACAACATGCCAGACACAAGGCATACAAAGATATAAATGAAAAATCCCTGCCTCCAAGATGCTTATATTAAAGGTAGTTTAAAAATGTTACTCTCAGTAAAGTTGAAGTAAGACAGAAACCTAATACTATTTTGTATATATTAAGTAAAATAAGGATTGCCAAGCAAGACTGATGTGTTAATACATCATCTTTTTCCTCCTCTTCTTATTCCTTTCTTTCTCTATCCTCTCCATATGTAAAATATGCATAGTCATGGCTGAAGACTACAAGCCAATTAACCGCAATCAATAGCCACCAGTCATTGATAAATGTGTTTAATTTACTGGTCATTGTCTACTATGCCCTTAAACTACGTTCTGCCCTTGATTTTTCCTGTCTGGACCAGATGCTAATAAAGGTCATAGGCTACCCTCCATAGTCACCCCTTCTGCCAACTGCAGCTATGATCCATAGTCCACATTGGTCTTCTGCTTGGCTCTTAAAATCTAGTGATTGGCTAATGTCTCCCTGCTATGGAGGCGGAAAGAATTATTGTTGGAATTTTGTTTTCTTTTTACGTTACCTTGTCATTCTAATCTGTTCCTGCTTTATTATTTCAAAAGCATAAAACTGGCAATTCTTCAGAAGATCTCAGAATTTAGAGTTGGAAAAGATCTTAGAGATTATCTACCCCCAATGTCCTAAGGGATGAAGCACCCAATCCAAGTCCACAAAGTCAGTGGAGAACAGAGCTAGAACGCAAACCCAAGGGCTGATTCCAAAACCAAGATTTTTATCAAGATGCTAAAGCTACCTCCATTCTCTCTCAGTTGGTTTCTACAGAAAAAGACCCTTAGGCATTTAGCTGGACTATTCCTTGAAGCTAGATTGATGTTATTTAAATAACAGCTGTGGTTCTTCTTGGGAATTCTTAGCACATCAAAAGGGTGTTTAAAAAACACAATTAACATTGGGAACAAAAGGGTAAATAAAAACATCATTTATCTCTTTGCTAGACTCAACAAACACCATTGTTTGTTGACATTCGTTTTCAGTTAAATAAACAAACTATTAGTTTGAGAATTAAAATGTTCACACATGTAGACTTTATTCATTTGTTATTGTCAATTACGGATTTAAGTTCTAGCATATAGTAAGTTAAAACAAAACTGACTAATACTAGAATCAGCTAAACAGGAAACTGATCATTTCTGAACAATGGTTGGACTTGAACCAAGAAACATAGCTAATGTTAAAGAAGACTATCTCCACAAGGTTGCAGTTCTAACTTCATTATGCAGACAGACACACATAAGAATTAGCTATAAAGCAATCAGACTGATTCCATAAGTCATACAACAACCAGTCCCATTGCTATATGTGAAACATGATATAATCCTGTATATGTGATTATTCATAGAAGTAATTATCTGACAGATTCATTGAAACCAATTTAAGAATGATCCTTCAGTGTATTCAGATATGGCACTCAGTAGGTACACACTGACTATCTGTTGATTCATTGACTCAGGAAATGAATAACAATTCTCACCTCATAGTCAGTACATTATCATTTTATGAAGCTTCCCTGCACCTTGTCATATTGATTAGTAGTGTCACCAGAGCCTGTCAGATCACCACTATCCTAAATATATGGCTCTTTGAGCCAGTTAACCATAATGCACAGCTATAGTAGTCATTATAACTGAAGTCCATTTCTGGTAAGGCTCTAGTTCTGGATCTGCCCCAAACCCCAAAATTCCACTCTTCTATCTTCTCCTCCCCATCTTCCTAGCAATAGTGCTGCCATAACTGAAAAAGGGAGGTAAGGAAGAAGGGGAGATGGGAAGGGAACTACATCCATGAAAACCTTTTATTTTGCTAGCAAAAGGGAAATAATAGCCAGTGTGGCTGGGGCCACCACAACCACCATCATCTTCATCACCAACTAATCCTCTCATATGATCTTGGCAGAGCATCAGTTTCTACTGCTACCAAGAGGCAAAAGACATCAAGGAGACAGGTGGGTGATGGAGCACTTAAAGTGCTGTGCTGGGAGTCAAGAAGACATAAATTCAAATCCCATTTCAGACACTTATGAGCCATGTGACCTTGGGAAAGCCTCAGATCTCTCACATGGAAAAAAGGAATAATAATAATAATAATAAACACCTGAGAGGATTGTGGTAGGCATCAAATGATACATGGGTAAAGTGCTCTGTAAACCCTAAAGTACTGAATAAAATTTAGCTATCATTATTATTATTTAAAAGTCATGGGCCTATCTGGGGAATAAGTCAAGTTCTTCCAGAACCCATCTCCCAGGATGACATTCACACATATCCATTTAACTCACACTTCATGACAGACAACACAAAATTAAATCTTCAGATTTCAACTGTTCTAAAACTCATTCTTTGATACTTTCTCATTAATAGGAAATGACTAGTAGTACAAATGACAAATGATCCAGACCTTTTTCATCCTACTTGATTCTTGTTCATGCCTTCCCACAAATCCTCCATAAAAGTCTGCCCAACATTTGAGGTGCCTTTCTTTAGATCTTATGTTAATGAATAGCTAGGAAGCACACAACCATAAACAAATAAAAACCCTGCCTTCCTGCCCACATGCATGCCCCCTTGTAGCCATCTCCACATCTAGTCAGACACCCTATGCTTTGAATATGTTTACAAATGTACTTAGGGATAGGGACTAGATCTCTGATTTCATTGGGATAGAGAACTTCCGTATGAGGAAATTCCTTCTATGAATGCAGGTCAGCATCCTCTCTGCAACCTATTGTCTTAGACTTGTTTTGTGCACTGAGTGGTTAAGAAACTTGGCCAGACTCATAAAATCGGTATGTGTCAAAGGTGGGACTTGAACCCATGTCTTTTTCACATCGAGCCTAGCTCTCTATCAACAAGGGCATACTGCTTCTCATATAAATGTACATATAACCTCTCCCAGCCATACCCCCCCCCCGCAAAGAAAGGCCAAGCATATAGAAAAATTAAAATTCATTTTTATCAATATAGCATTAAAATCTACTTACATAAATTTGCCTAGATTAAAACTTTTAGAATAATCACTTAGTCTTATTCCCTCATTTTACAAATGTGAAAACTGGAGCCTAGAGAGGATAAGTGGCCTACCAATGTTACATGGCAAACCAACACTCAAAGCCAGGACTTTGGATTCCAGGTCCAATGCTCTTTAATAATCTCAATCTATCAGAATCTATTAATCTGAATCATTGATTAACTGAAATTTTTTTTCTGTATTCTACTATTAGTAAAGAAGGGAAGGGGCAACTAGGTGGCGCAGTGAATAGGGCACTGGCCCTGGAATCAGGAGGACCTGAGTTCAAATGTGACCTCAGATACTTGGCACACGTACTAGCTGTGT